>NC_041388.1:710938501-710942274 GCF_002162155.2 Triticum dicoccoides | reverse complement strand
GGGGGGGATCGGATATCGGTTTATTACTGTGAATCATAGGGCTAGATTGTCGGTGCACTGCACCTAACATTACCTAATTCACAGCCATGCAGGTGCCAAGGATGTTCCAGAGTCACCCTCACAGGACAAGTTTCAGTTAGAAATGATACAGACATAACTGCATGTGGTGCATGTGGTGTCGCTATGCAGACAAATGACTGATCACTACAGGATGATCTACATCACGCCCCAATTTCTGCACAACTGCACAAACAGCTTACTACGATTCACCATAAGTAAGAACCAGAAGACAGAACCCAGCAGGTTCCATGCTTCAGGATGGATACTAAGCATGTTTCAGTTTGAAAATGACCATATGCAAGAACAGATATAAAGCACATATACAATTTCTTGCCCCCAACCATACACATAGAGAACATTAGACAGGTGCAACAGTGTGGACAGTATATTACTATGGGTCAGGAGTAAATTCAAGGGGATCAGAAATCAGTCTATTACTGGGAACCAATGTGTTATATTGTCGGTGCCATACCGTTATTAATATGGGTCAGGGGTAAAGAGAAGAAATGGAGCCATCCAAGAGCTCACATTTCATAAAATTTCATTTCAGGAGCAGGTTCCGCGATTAAGTAGTGGAGTGGAGAAATTCAAGGGGATCAGAAATCAGTTTATTACTAGAAACCATAGCATTAGACAGTCGGTGCACTGCACCTAACTTTGCCTAATTGGAAGCCATGCATACATCCAAGGAGGTTCCAGAGTCACACTCAGGGGTCGGGTTTTAGTGGGAAATGATGCAAACATGACTATATGAGGTGTCCCTATGCAGACAAATGACTGATAACTCCAGGATTATCTACACCAGGCCCCGATCCCATCGAAATAGACACATCACTCGACTGATACCCCTGTCAGGGGTGAAAATTCTGCACATTCGGTGACGATAACTGCACAAACAACTTGCTACAATTCACCACAGGTTGTTTACATGTTGCAATTTTACTAGGCAGCAGAAACCATCAAGTTTCATGCTTAAGGATGGATACATAATCATGTTTGGGCATGAAATTGACCATATATATGTAAGAACAGATAGGAATCACATTCTTCACAATTTGTCCTCCCCAACCACACACACACACACACACATAGAGAACGGTAAACAGGCGCAACACGTATCATAGGTGCGAATATAGTATAAGAGTACTCCACAATTCCATATAATTATGCAACCCGAATCCTCTGCCTGCCGACGACGATTGCAAAGCCCGATCCTAGTTAGTTCTTACCGGCGACGACGTCCTCGGCGCCGTGGATGATGACGTAGCCGGCCTTCTTGGGGCTCTCGGCGCCGTCGTCGTCCTCGTCGTCGCTGTAGAGCTCCTCGTAGGGGCTGGCGGCGCCGGTGGAGGCGACGAGGGACCAGACGAGGTACATGGAGGCGGCGGTGAGGGCGCCGCAGCCGAAGCCGAAGAGCAGGCCCGAGACGACGACGAGGATGTCCTTGGCGCGCTCCTGGAAGGAGGAGGCGGCGTCGGCGTCGGTCTCGGGGGTGCCGACGGCGGGGAGGGACTCGGCGGGGCGGCGGATCTGGAGGTGGTTCTGGTCGTGGGCGTGGAAGCGGTGCGGGCCGAGGCGGCGGACGCGGAGGACGGTGACGACGGTGGTGGTGAGCGGCGAGGGGTCGGCCGGGTCCGGGTTGGGGCGGGAGAAGGAGGAGAAGGAGATGAGCAGCGTCTGCGCGCGGCCGCAGGGGCGGGCGGCGGCCGCCGGGGGCGCCGCGAGGAGGGCCACCGCGGCGGCGGCGAGGAGGAGCAGCAGGGCGCGGCAGGCGGCGGCCATGGCTGGCGTCAACGGCGGCGGCGGATCGGATTTGGGGAGGGCGTCGTCGCCGGTGGGGAAAATTTTGGGGAATGGGGATGGAATTGGGGGAGGTTTGTTTGACTCGGCGCGGTGGGGAGGAGACTTCCGATGCTTTATCGGGCGGAAGAGTCTTCCTTCCTTGGCCGACGGGAGGGGGAGGTTTTGCGGTTTGGTCCTCGGATGGTTTCGTTATTGTGTGTCCGGGTCCTAAATATGGGCATGTGTAGCCTTTTTTTCTTTGAGGGGTAGGCATGGGTAACCGGAAGAATATCTGGTCCTCCCAAGGACCCAGGTGCTACCGTGATACGGGCTCCTGGCCATCGGGTATCAGATGGACGGTATTTGGGAGTTGCTGGATTTGCTGAATGTATGCCTAATTATCGGACTTCTAGATGGCTTTTTGCAAAATGTTTTAGAATTCCCGGGAGCCCATTGAATTTCAGATCCAACGGCTCTCGGATGTCTGTATCTCTATAGCACCCAGGGTGCCGAAGCACCAGATATTCTCCCCGCGCAGCAAGGCCCGACGACCCGGTCCTGGAGAGGGTCTGGCTTGTCTCCCGGGTGGGCTTAAGATGCATTTTTTTTTTGCTAGTCTGGGACTTTTTATAAGCACCGTCCAAAAGCCAGCAAAGCATGACAAGGTAAGGCAGGACGCCCCTATGTCTCGCTTATAGTGAGATGCAGGGAACCCTCGCGTCACAGCAAGTGCCAGATGTGCTGGCCCAGCTCACCGAAAGCCACAACCTCGAATTTTTTGGGGGGTTTCATGTTTTTGTTTTCAAGTTTTTTACATCCAAATATTCTAAACAAATATATTACAAAAAACACTTTGCATTTAAAAAATTGCAAAAAATGTTTAAGGTTAATCAAGCAATTGAAAATTGGTAAATGTGTATTGAGAAAATGCTTCTCACATACACAAAAAAATGTGCATGAAAAAATTTGATCATGTATTTAAAAAATGTTAATCATGCATTTGAAAAAAATGTTAAATGTCTAATGAAAAAATGTTGACCATGTATTCAACGAATATTAATCTTGCATTCGAAAAATGTTAAACAAGCATTTGAAAAAAATGTTAAATGTATATAGAAGAAATTGTTGACCATGTATTTACAAAATTAATCTTGTATTTGAAAATTGTTAGTCAAGAATTTCAAAATAATAAAATATGCAAATAAAAATGTTAACCATGTATTTAGAAAATGATGGTCTTGTATTTAAGAAATGTTAATCAAGCATTTGAAAATATAAAAAATGTGTAAAGAAAAAAGGTTGACTGTGTATTACAAAAATGTTAAGCCTTTATTGGAAAAATATTGAGCGTGTATTAGAAAAAAGTTCATGACATATACGATAAATGTAGAATGAAAAAAAACAAAAAGCAAAGGAAAAAAGAAAACAAAAGAAAGAAAAATTGAATAAACAAGTACAAAGGAATGGAAAACAATGAATACCGATAAAGTAACTAAGAAAACAAAAAAAACCATTAAAAACAAAAAAACCAAAGAAAATGAGAAAGAAAAGATAAACCAAAGGGAACCACGAAGAAACAAAGAGAAATCAAAGAAAAATTGAAAAGATAATTAAGTATGACAATTAAACAAAGAAAGAAAAAGAAAACCAAAGAATAAATAAGAAAACCAAACAAAAACAAAAGAAACCGAACGAACACATCAGTGAACAGACTAACGACTAACCGAATGAGTAACAAGCTATACGGCCGGTCCATACACGTGCGCGCTGTAGAAAAGCTTCAGGTGAGACGGATGCTAGTCTCGCTACAAGCGAGACATAGCATTCACCGGAAAGGCATAGGATCCTATACAAGACCTCCTATACAGCGATTTATGCGCTAATAGGAAATCTGGCGCTCATCCTCATCATTTGGGCTGGCCCAGCGACGG
>NC_041388.1:710852928-710938374 GCF_002162155.2 Triticum dicoccoides | reverse complement strand
GATTGATCTGGTAACTTTACGTGTTGATCATTGACTTGACCCTTTTGTTGACTAGAGCCTTGTATTGTTGACATGAGCATTGACCATTTAAAATATTCACAGATTTCCAAAAAATTATTATGGGCTTCGGAAAGGTTCACGTGTGTCACAGATAATAAATGCAATTTTTTTAAAAAAGGAGTTCAAAAAAGTTCGCCAATTTGGAAAAAAATTCACGGAGTTTTAGAAAAGTTCACCAGCTGATAAAAGATATGGTTAAAAAAACATCATGCATTTGAAATGTGTTTGCAAATTTGGAAATTGTTTGCAATTTTAAAAAATTCACAAAAAAGGTTAATGAACTTCAAAAACCTGAATTCAAACAATATTCACAAAAAGAGAATAGAAAAATAAATTTTTTTAGAAGAAGTAAATAAAACTTTAAAAACTGGCCCTGAAAGGACTATAAAAACTGACCTAAAATAAACCATTCTCAAAACCAATATGGGCTTGGGCGCCATGTACCAAGTGCACTGTACATGATGACTTGAACACCGAATAGGAATTACTCTCCTTTTTGTTAGCAACATGCTAGGCTTTATTAATCAACACTCAAGTTTAGAGGGATGATGGCAGGGTCATGAGGTTGACCTAGCCACATGTGATGTCTTTTTTTTTGAAAGCAACATGGCTTTATTACTCAATGTGCGGGCAAATCGCCCACAACACAAGCGCCCACTTGGGCAGGTACATCCTCCTGCCACTGCATGCAGTGGTCAGGCTCACACAAGCGACCAATACTAGCCAGTTCATGAGCGACAGAGTTTGCTGTACGACGACAAACAGAGATAGAGAAATAAGAAAACCAGAGTTTCAGTTGGTATTTCATGTCCTCGATAACCGCCGTGTACGCCGAAGAATCCACCTTCCACAAATCCAATGCCTCCGCCAGAAGCTGGGAGTCAGTCTTGAACTCCACACGGACCAAGCCGAGCTCTGCTGCTGTTGTGATTGCATGTGACATGGCAATAGCTTCAGTTGCAAAAACATCACAAACATTGTCCCTTCTCCCTACTCGGGCGTGTAAGAGGACCCCCTCTTCTGATCTCACCGCCACACCCCACCCTGCATGGTTCTGGCCAGGAACAAAGGAACCATCCACATTAATCTTGTAGCCAGCCTGGACCGGAGGCCGCCATCTATCCGGGTTTACGTTCAGATCTGCTTTCCTGAAAATTTGCAGATATTCGAGAACGTTGCTTCTGGTCCTTCTCGCCACTTCTGCCGCCGCGAGAGGCAGTTCTCCCTCTCTAAGCTTGTTCCTGTTTGACCACCACAACCACCAGAAGGTGAGCACATGAAGCCGCTTTTTTTCATCCAGACCCAGAGGTAGTCTACCATTACATGCACATACGTAATGGTCTCCAGCTCCATTCGTTCCTTCTCCATTGCTAAGTCCCTCCACACTTCCTTCACTGTCTTGCACTTAATGAAAAGGTGTGCTACGTCCTCATCAGCCTTACCACAGAACAAGCATTTTGTGTCATTGATTGGGATCCCCTTGCGTGCTACATTGGTGCGAAGGGCGAGGGACTTGTGTTTGAGGCGCCAAGTGAACATTTGGATATTTTTTGGACAAGGCAATCTCGACAGCCGCTTCCGGGAGTCATCTTTGGCGGTGTTCAGATTTCCAGGATTAGAGTCACTTCCTCCCTCCCCTCCATTCTGCGTGTGCAACACAAGTTGCCGTTTTAGTTTATAAGCACTCTTGACAGAGTGGGCACCCTTAGTATCATACTGCCATGCAATAAAGTCTTGGACCCCTTTGTGAAGTGGTATTTGGAGGATGTGCTTGATGTCGTCTGCCCAAAATGTGTCTCGAACCAGTTGCTCATCCCACTGCCCGGTAGCTGGATCAATGAGGTCGCAGACTCGCTCTAGAAGGTTTTGTCCTTTGGGTGTTATGACTTGACGTGACCAGGGCCGAGGTATCCAAGGATCTGACCAAATGCTAACTTGAGTCCCATCACCAATCCTCCAAATAAACCCCTCCCGAAACAGTTCAAGTCCATGAAGTAGACTGCGCCTGGAATAGGAAATACCATCTTTAGGGACAGCATCAAGGATCTTGCCGCTCGGAAAATACTAGCCTGCAGTACTTGCGCACAAAGAGAATCTGGGTGTTGGATGAGTCTCCAAATCTGCCTGGATAGTAAAGCAATGTTGAAATCATGCATGTCTCGAAACCCTAAACCCCCCTGAGCTTTTGGCTTGGTTAGTGTTTTCTAGCCGATCCAATGGATGGGGTGAACCTTGTCCTGTTGACTCCACCAATAATTTCCTACCAAAGAGCTTAGTTCCTCATAGAACGATTTTGTCAAGTAGAAACAAGACATAGCAAAGGTGGGGATGGCTTGAGCGACCGTCGTGACCAAGGTTTCTTTGCCCGCCTTTGCAATAAGCCTTTCTTTCCAGCCATATACTCGGCCTGCCATAGCTCCCTCGACGAATGCAAAGGCTTTCCGACTTGATTTACCAACGTGAACGGGCAAACCAAGGTACTTCTCATTCCATGATTCGCTCTGAATTTGCAAGGCGTTCTTGACAACTGATTTGATCGCTGCTCTGGTGTTAGGGTTGAACATGATCGCTGACTTCTCGAGGGTGATACATTGCCTAGAGCATGCCTCATAGAGATATAGTGCATGGCGCAGCTCCTGTGCCTCCGCTTGCCTAGCTTTCAAGAGTAGGACTGAATTGTCAGCGAAGAGCAGATGCGAGACCACCGGTGCTTGCGGGTAGATCTTGACCCCGGTTATCCTCCCCGTCGCCTCCGCATCATGTAGCAGGGCTGACAACCCCTCCGCACAGATGACGAATAGGTATGGTGACGCTGGATCCCCTTGCCTGAGACCTCGAGAGGGAGTGAATTGATCGGTCAGAACACCATTTATTTTTATTTGGTATCTTACAGAGCATACACACTTCATGACCAAATCGATCCAGCGAGTACCAAATCCCAACTTGCTCAGCATTGCCCTTAGAAACTCCCATTCAACTCTATCATATGCTTTACTCATATCCGCTTTCACCGCTGCGATGCCCTCCTTTCCCTTCTTCTTGTTAAGAAGATAATGCGACAACTCATAAGCCAGAAGCATGTTGTCAGTGATCATCCGATCTGGGACAAAGGCGCTCTGGTTCAAGGAAATAATATCCGGGAGCACAAGTTTGAGTCGGTTTGCTATAACCATGGAGACTATCTTGTAAACCACGTTGCAGAGGCTTATCGGCCGTAGATCCTTTATTCTGTTGGGGTTCTTTACCTTCGGTATAAGGACTACAACCGTATCGTTCCACCCGTGCGGCATATCACCACCATTCAGCACCGCAAGCACCTCATCAACTACTTTATTTCCCATAAAATGCCAATGCTTCTTATAGACGATGGAGGGCATACCGTCCGGACCCGGCGCCTTTAAATCACCAATATGGTCAAGCACTGCCTTAACCTCTTCCCGTGTTACTTCTGCTTCCAGTATGGATCTCATTGCCGGAGTCACACGGGGTTGGACCTTATTTATGAGTCCCGGTAGTCGGTTTACACCCGCTGAAGTGAAGAGATCCTGAAAAAACGAACAGACATAGTTAGTCATCTCCTCCCCTTCCTTCACCTCCGTGCCATCCTCCCTTCTTAACTTCTTAATCCGGTTTGCCTTTCTCTTCGCTGATGCCACGGCCATAAAGTACTTTGTGCTCCTATTTCCGTCCCGGAGCCATGTGACATGGGAATGTTGTTTAGCTTTGGTATTTTTCTTGCCTTCTAGTTCCTCGACAAGGCATCCGAGACTGGCGCCCGCATGCAGTTTTCCAGCTCACGCCGTGCTTTCCTCAGGCGCTCCTCTAACTCTCCCGCCACCTCCCAGCTCCATTTCCTCATTCTCCCTGCCACATTGGTCATAGCAGACGCGACATCACCTCTGTCCTTTAGACACCCCTCCTCCCAAGCTCCTTGGATCACATCACTGCACCCCTCTTCCTACAGCCACCAAGCCTCAAAACGGAAGCCTCGATCACCTACACATGCTCTCCTTGGCTCCCCTTGTGTGCTTACAATAACCGGCCTGTGGTCAGAATGTCAAGGGGCACCATTGATCACATTGAACTCAGGGAACCACTCGCACCACTTTGCGTTGGCCGTAGCCCTATCAGGGCACTCACAAATGTACAAATCCACCTCCTTACTGTGGTTTCTCCATGTAAACTTGTCTCCTTCATAACCAATATCACAAAGCCCGCACACCTCCAGAGCCTCCCTAAAATTATCCATGAACCGTTGAGGACGAACAACTCCCCCTATCTTCTCACCCCCGGTAAGAATCTCATTGAAATCCCCCAGGCACAACCACAGACGCCCGTTTTGGTGTTGCTGTCCAAGGATGCGCATCATCTTCCATGTCTCAACTTTCCACTCCAATTCTGATTCACCATACACCCCTGTGAGCCTCCATATCCTCCCATCCTCCTCCGTAACATCCACGTCCACATGCCTCCTTCCATAAGATCTTAGTGATATGTTAATCCCCCTCTTCCAGAACAAAACTACTCCTCGACTACGTCCCACCGGATTCCACGCCACCATGTTCGTCAATCCCAAAGACCACCTAAATTTCTCCAACTCCTTCTCTGTCAACTTCGTCTCTGCCAAAAACAACACATCGGGATCCTTCATCCTCCCCAAGTCAAGGAGGCTACGAACCGCCGGGCCGTTCTCGAGTCCCTGGCAGTTCCATCCAATGGCAGGGTCATGAGGCTGACCTAGCCACATGTGATGTCTTGGAGCTAACAAAAGAGAGTGCCTAGCAAGGTTATGTGCTTCACTATTACAAGCTGTACCTTCAAACACGAAATTAAAAAGAAGGATAAAAAGAGATCATCCAGTCTCTAATCTCTTTGCTTGTATCAAGGGAACCCATTAAATCCTCCAGACCGTGTAATATGTGCTTCTTATAAGGTTATGTGCCTCCATCGGCTAGCTAGTTCTCATGATTTGATCCAACTTCACCGGAAGATATTACATGATGTATGTACAACCCGGTTTTTTAATAAAGAAATATTATAATGATGTGTGCTGGTTTTGGATTATATAGAGAGTAACTCATCATTGTGGCCTTAGCATACGGCCCTTGAATTCAACTTCTTAATATCCCTGAAAAAAACGATTTAACTTCTCAATTGTTGTGCTAAAGAATTCAGAAAAGAGTTGAAGTTGGGCCTGGTTTTTGGGCTTAACACGAACGTCGTTTTGATGTTGGGCCTCACGCAATTATAATGACTCTGGTCCGACGAAGTTTGCAATTGCAATTAGGTTTTCTGCAACTGGCTTGCCAAGTATTCACTCTCGCTAGGGCCGGGGCGCCACATCTGGCTAGGCCAACCCCAGGCTCCGACTTGTATCCCACGCGTTGTGGACTTTGATGAATAAATTAACTTCACCCCTCAAAAAAAGAAAAGAAATTAGCTCGCGCATTCGATCGATGACCAGAACAGTTTGAATGTTGACTATGAACTTTGACCACTGACCAAGTTAAGTTTTAAAAAATTCATAGAATTTAAAAATCACAAAATTCGAAAAAACAAATGTTTACGAGTTTAGAACATTGTCTGCAAATTCAAAACAAGTTCATGGAATAGAAGAAAGTTCATAAATATAAAAAGTCATGGGTTTTGAAAATTATACACTAATTTGAAAAAATATTCATGGATTTTAAAATAAATCACAAAATTTAAAAAAAAAATGTTCACACATCTATCATTCTTAAGAAGTTGCTCCCCACTACTCCCTATTCTCTTACCATGCATAATGTCCATGTCATCCTATACCCTACTCCACTATCATATTTATCTAGACATGCAGCCTATCCACATCAGCGACTACATTAGCGTTCTGTCACCAACGTACGGAGCTAACTGTACACCTACCGTCTCTCCGTGGCTCTCCCGGATTCTCTACTGTATCTTCCCCTTGCCCTACGACCCCATGTTCCTATGGAATCCTTCCATGTTTGTTCTGTTCTGGGCCTGGGGAGGTTGGTGACGGCCTGTTCCTATGGAATCTGAAGTTAGACTTCTTTTCGTCCTGAAAGGAACGCATTGGGATCCACCGGGTCAACATGTCATCGAACTTTTAATCGGTTTCGATCTCAAAAAAAAAAACTTTTAATTGGTTTCCTTTCCATCTTGGAGGGAACGGATTAGTGTGACGTTGCGCAGGGCCTCAGCCATGGCCTGGAGGTTTTTTTTTGCCTGGAAAGAACGCCCGGTGTACAGGAGGCCTTTTTCTCTTCTTTAGAACAATGATGATATTTCTAACAGCATATAATTTTTTAAAAATTGCTCCATCAAACAGGATATTATACAAGTGCTCTTCCCAACAGGTTATTAGTATGTAAGTGCTGCAACTTCAATCCATCAATTGATATGCCTCTGCAAAGTTTATGACTGATATGGAATAGACACATCATAATTCAATATCTAAATATCTTCAATATGTTAGGATTTTACCTGCTACTATTTTCTTTGTGACACACATATAAGTAGATTCCTATTAACTGATTCGTAAAATGATTTGCCAATGTGACCAAGTAAGTTATTGCAAGTAGTATATGTGCAAATATTGTTGTTAATTGCCCCAAGAGATCTTGATTTCGAATTTGTATACATTTTTTCCTGCCGGTTATATCCTGCCTATTGGGGAAAGTTATAATACATTATTATCTATGTGATTTTATTTTCTTTCTTCGGTTCATTTATTAGCAATATGAACCCTATTCTCCCTTAGGCAACTTTCCTTGCACTTATTTACTCCTTGCAGAATGTGGCAAAAGAGACCAATATATACACTGGGATGTTGCTTATCCAAGAAGAACTAGTTGAAGAAGCTGAGGTCATCTTTGAATTTTAGTGATTGTTTTCTGTCAGCACTATATATTGTTTAATGTTCACATCCTATAATTTCTTGATCCCCTATTGGTTTCACAACTAACTTAAGCTTAGTCCCTATCCATGCATATGGAATACTTCCCGTTTTCCCAAGCACTTCAGATGCAATTTAAACTGATAGGCATGGATAATTATCATGCCTGATGTGACAATGCTCTCATCCATCTGTGAGACCCCAGAACTAAGGTGATAATTATTATTTTTCAAAGTGATTATTTAGTGTACAATGCAACTTTTATGATGCTTTAGGATACCTTATGTTTCACAATCGATACAAGTTTTGGTAAGTTTTACTTAAATTTTACACTTAGTTTTGTCATAATATCTCCGTCGGATGTACTCCTTCCGTCCCAAAATAAAGGCCCTTGATCTAATATAACGTTATTTGTACTAAACCGATGACATTTATTTTGGGATTCAGGGAGTATATGATTGTGATTATTAGGTCCATTCCACATTTTCTGCCATATATAGTTGTGATTTAAAGATAGTTTTGTCATTAATGCAAATCCAAATTAATTGTGGTGGTTATTTGTATTGGTTCCGAGTTTCTAACAGAACATAGCTCCCTTTTATATATAAATTCTATAGATAACATGTAATTTTCACACTGGTGAGGATGGTTCATCATATATGTAGTTGTAAGGATCAGGTCAACCTAATATGATCTAAATATATTGCAATCCGTTTCCCGTTGCAACGCGCGGGGTGTTATCTAGTTTGCAAAAGTTTCATGGGTTTGAAAAAAGTGCACAGTTTGTGAATTTGAAACAAATTATTAATTCAAAAATGTTAATGGATCTAGAAAAAGTCAAGAATTTTAAATTTTTTTATAGATTAAAAAATGTTCATGAATTGGAAAGGTGTTTCACGAATTTAAGAAAAGTTCATAAATTTGAGAATGTTCACAAAAGTTCAGGAATTTAAAAATTGTGAGTGGTTTTCAAATAAAGTTCATGATTTGAAAAAACATTCATGGATTGGAAAAAAATGTTCACAAATTATAAAAAGTTCATGGTCTGAGAAAATTAAATGGATTTTGAAAAAAGATAGTACATAAAAGAAAAGGAAAAAAGAAACAGAACCGGAGAAAACCGGCTGGAAGCTTCCAGAAGCTACACAAAGCTGTCTTGAAGCTTCACAAAATTGGATGGTGTAGCTACCTTAAAAAAATGCGCCCTACATGGGCCGACCCATTTTCTACATAGGCTTGCACCATTTGCAAAAAAACCCTATAAGTGGCGCCTGAAGCGCCAAATAGGAATTGGGCGATGAGTCTACATAGGATAACATTACGCAATATTAAGTCGGCCCAACCTCTCTTAAAGTTTTGTATGACATAAAGTCAAGGTTACATTACTAGAATTGGAAGGCCTATATAGGATAAAAACTCTTTTTTAAAAAGAAGGTTACTCGGGGAACAATAGTAAAGTTGCAAATCTTACAACACTCATATTTCTGAGTTGAATCAGAGGAGCCCTAGGACATTGGATTAGTGGTATTCACTAAATATGTAAGTCAAAGTTTCTCATAACTCTCTTGAAGTTTGGTGTGCTTCCCCCTCCTTAACCTTAAGAGGCGTGGCGAGGAGCTCAAGATCCTTAGAGAGAGAAGCATCAGCTACTTCGACTTGGCTCTTGGAAGATTTTAACTCTTGATAAATTTTATTTGCCTTTTTCAATAAGGTCAAGTTCATAGCATTTGTTTCATTAGTTTTTTGGTTAACCATAAATTCATCACTCTTGAACTTCCTCAAATTTGACTTCCTGCTCGAGGAGATCACCATTCTCGTTTTCGTTGGCAACAAGGGATTCGATTGCCTAAATGGTTGGGGTGTTCTTAACCACCATATTCATGAGACAATTGTTGTAAAACGTAGTAGAAAGTAAAAAAAATCCGACCTAAGAATAAAACTCGAGATCACAATGAAAATGCAAAGAGGTTTAGGTCTTATCTTTACCATCTATGAATCAGATAAAAGAGAGGGTGAAGATGTTGATGCAGATTCTCGCATCTATGATTAAACCTCTCAAGCATGAGAATTTTCTCCCATTCGAGGATCAGAATAATGACCCCTTTGATGGTACCCATGGGTACACAATCACCGTAAACAGGTCTTCACTTTGCAGAACAAAGAAATACCAAAGACTAGAGGTGGAGTGGAGCAGCCTTACATTGGAGAAAATTTTCCAGAGAGAGAGAGAGAGATATGTGTGTGTTTGGAGGAGAGACATGTATTTATAGGCACGGGGGAGTGTGGTCGCCTTGGAGGATGGGCTGCCTCCTCCCTAGGGTCGGCCACACCAGGGGTTGTGCCCCCAAAAAACTTAGCCGTCGTGGGTTGCCCTCGAGGCAAGGGGGTGCGCCATTATTGGAACCCATAGGTCCATGTGGTTGCCTCCCACTTAGTCCTAGCCAAGTGATCAGCCCATGGCACCGTACAGAACTTTTTGAAAGGTTTCAAAATATTCTAGAACCTTCCTGGACATTGTGCCTTTTAGAGTTCTTCGGGACTTCCCAATGTTTTTGAAACTTTTTTTAATTTCTCTCCTAAACATTTCCAATATTTCAGATTTTTTAGCGTATTTCTCTCATGTTCCTAACAATTCAAGTACTCAAAAAATTGATGGCCCTTAAGCGTGCGATCCCACATATTCGGTAGTGTGCACATGACACGAAACTCCTTCCGGTTAATCAATAACGGGATATAGGCATCCATATTGACTTGTACACATATACGAATTATCTATCGAGCAAACTTTTTGTTCAAGCACACAATTCCCTTTGCTTTGTGATACATAATAAAACCTGAGGTGCGACTTACAGGTACCCATGTGAATGAACAACTTGATCACTATACCAAGTTATCCTCGTTATGGGTTTTGATCTCTTTTCTCGTTTTTGCATTCAGGTACCCCATGATCATATCACATTGTGTATGGCCAGACGATGATGGATGGCATAATAGCGAGAGGCCCCGGTAAGTATCTGTCCATCGTCGAAGAAGCAAATCTCATTCATGAATTGTCAAGTCTCTAGGTCTGTTCAACACCATTGTTCTGTTAACAACATGCTCTCCTTGTTGCTGGTGTCTGATAACCCACAAGTATAGGGGATCGCAACAGTTTTCGAGGGTAGAGTATTCAACCCAAATTTATTGATTCGACACAAGGGGAGCCAAAGAATATTCTCAAGTATTAGCAGCTGAGTTGTCAATTCAACCACACTTGGAAACTTAATACTGCAGCAAAATATTTAGTAGCAAAGTAATATGATAGTAGTGGTAACCAGAGAAATTTCGAATAACACTATGTTACCTCAACGGGGATATGCACATCCCCAACAATAAGAATATCATATCTCTTTGTGACAGTAGGAAGATGAAATTCAAAACCTCCAATAGTAATCGATGGAATTTTTCCAATAGAATTGATACTGTGGACTTGAGGTTGTTTCCTCGGAAAGTGTACCGTATGCTCATTACCATTAACATGAAAAGTGACATTGCCTTTGGTGCAATCAATAACAACCCCTGCAGTATTCAAAAAGGGTCTTCCAAGAATAATAGACATACTATCGTCCTCGGGAATATCAAGAATAACAAAGTCCGTTAAAATAGTAACGTTTGCAACCACAACAGGCACATTCTCACAAATACTGACAGGTATAGCAGTTGATTTATTAGCCATTTGTAAAGATATTTTAGTAGGTGTCAACTTATTAAAATCAAGTCTACAATATAAAGAGAGAGGCATAACACTACAATATAAAGAGAGAGGCATAACACTAACACCGGCTCCAAGATCACATAAAGCAGTTTTAACATAGTTTCTTTTAATGGAGCATGGTATAGTTGGTACTCCTGGATCTCCAAGTTTCTTTGGTATTCCACCCTTAAAAGTATAATTAGCAATCATGGTGG
Organism: Triticum dicoccoides; assembly: GCF_002162155.2. Taxonomy (NCBI): domain Eukaryota; kingdom Viridiplantae; phylum Streptophyta; class Magnoliopsida; order Poales; family Poaceae; genus Triticum; species Triticum dicoccoides. The sequence goes on along the minus strand of NC_041388.1, from coordinate 710,927,471 downwards.
AAATTCCAGCTTCCGGTATCTTTCTTTTATTTGTAACAATATCCTTCATATACTTAGCATAAGGATTCATTTTAAGCATATCGGTCAAACGCATACGCAAAAAGATAGGTCTAATCATTTCAGCAAAGCGCTCAAAATCCTCATCATCTTTTTTCTTGGATGGTTTAGGAGGAAAAGGCATGGGTTTCTGAACCCATGGTTCTCTTTCTTTACCGTGCTTCCTAGCAACAAATTCTCTCTTATCATAATGTTGATTCTTTGATTGTGGGTTATCAAGATCAACAACAGGTTCAATCTCTACATCATTATTATTGCTAGGTTGAGCATCATCATTAACATTATCACTAGGTTCATGTTCATTACCAGATTGTGTTTCAGCATCAGAGATAGAAATATCATTAGGATTCTTAGGTGTGTCTACAACAGGTTCACTAGAAGCATGCAAAGTCCTATCGTATTTCTTTTTCTTCCTCTTAGAAGGACTAGGTGCATCAACGTTATTTCTCTGAGAATCCTACTCAATTCTCTTAGGGTGGCCCTCAGGATACAAAGGTTCCTGAGTCACTTTACCTCATCTAGTTGCAACTCTAACAGCAAAGTCATTATTCTTACTATTCAATTCATTGATAAAATCATTATGAGCTTTAAGTACTTGTTCTACTTGAGTGGTAACCATAGAAGCATGTTTACTAATGAGTTTAAGTTCACATTTAACTCAACAGATATAATCACCTAAGTGTTCAATCATATAAGTATTGCGTTTCAGTTGTTTACCAAAATAAGCATTAAAATATTCTTGCTTAACCATAAAGTTATCAAATTCATCCAAACATTGGCTAGCAAACTTAGCAGGAGGGATTTCAGCTTTATCATATCTATAGAGAGAGTTTACCTTTACTACCTGTGTCGGGTTATCGAGACCATGTGTTTCTTCAATAGGTGATGAATTAAGACCATGTATTTCTTCAACAGGAGGTAAATTCTTAACATGTTCAGTTTTAATACCTTTTTCTTTCATAGATTTCTTTGCCTCTTGCATATCTTCAGGACTGAGAAATAAAATACCCCTTTTCTTAGGAGTTGGCTTATGAGTTGGTTCAGGAAGTGTCCAATTATTTCCATTGGTCAACATATTATTCAATAGAATTTCAGCTTGATCAACTGTTTTTTCCTTGAAAACACAACCAGCACAACTATCCAGGTGGTCTCTAGAAGCATCGGTTAGTCCATTATAAAAGATATCAAGTATTTCATTTTTCTTGAGAGGATGATCAGGCAAAGCATTAAGTAATTGGAGAAGCCTCCCCCAAGCTTGTGGGAGACTCTCTTCTTCAATTTGCACAAAATTATATATTTTCCTTAAAGCAACTTGTTTCTTATGAGCGGGGAAATATTTAGCAGAGAAGTAGTAAATCATATCTTGGGGACTACGCACACAACCATGATCAAGAGAATTAAACCATATCTTAGCATCACCCTTTAATGAGAACGGAAATAATTGAAGGATATAATAGTAGCGAGTTTTCTCATCATTAGTGAACAGGGTAGCTATATCATTTAATTTAGTAAGATGTGCCACAACAGTTTCAGATTCATAGCCATAAAAAGGATCAGATTCAACCAAAGTAATTATATCTGGATCAACAAAGAAATCATAATCCTTATTAGTAATAAAGATAGGTGAAGTAGCATAAGCAGGATCATATTTCATTCTAGCATTCAGAGATTTTTTTTCAGCTAGCTAATAGTTTCTTAATATCACTTCTATCATTGCAGGCAAGAAAGTCTCTAGCAGTTTCTTCATCCATAACATAACCCTCAGGCACAATAGGCAATTCATATCTAGGGGGAGAATCTTCATCATCACTTTCATCAATATTATCAGTTTCAATAATTCATTCTCTCTAGCCCTAGCAAGTTGTTCATCAAGAAATTCACCTAGTGGCACAGTAGTATCAAGCACAGAAGTAGTTTCATCATAAGTATCATGCATAGCAGAAGTGGCATCATCAATAACATGCGACATATCAGAATTAATAACAGCAGTAGGTGTCGCAAGTTTACTCATAACCGAAGGTGAATCAAGTGCAGAGCTAGATGGCAGTTCCTTACCTCCCCACATAGTTGAGGGGAAAATCTTAGTTCTTTCATCTTTCAAGTTCTTCATAGTGACTAGCAGATGTAAACCCCAAGTGACTCAAAGAATAGAGCTATGCTCCCCGGCAATGGCGCCAGAAAATGGTCTTGATAACCCACAAGTATAGGGGATCGCAACAGTTTTCGAGGGTAGAGTATTCAATCCAAATTTATTGATTCGACACAAGGGGAGCCAAAGAATATTCTCAGGTATTAGCACCTGAGTTGTCAATTCAACCACACCTGGAAACTTAATATCTGCAGCAAAGTATTTAGTAGCAAAGTAATATGATAGTAGTGGTAACGGTAGCAAAAGTAATATTTTTGGTTTTATAGTGATTGTTACAGTAGCAGCGGAAAAGTAAATAAGCGAAGAACAATATATGAAAAGCTCGTAGGCAATGGATTGGTGATGGAGAATTATGTCAGATGCAATTATTCATGCAACAGTTATAACATAGGGTGACACAGAACTAGCTCTAATTCATCAATGTAATGTAGGCATGTATTCCGAATATAGTCATACGTGCTTATGGAAAAGAACTTGCATGACATCTTTTGTCCTACCCTCCCATGGCAGCGGGGTCCTATTGGAAACTAAGGGATATTAAGGCCTCCTTTTAATAGAGTACCGGACCAAAGCATTAACACATAGTGAATACATGAACTCGTCAAACTACCCTCATCACCGGGAGTGGTCCCGATTATTGTCACTTCGGGGTTGCCGGATCATAACACATAGTAGGTGACTGTAGACTTGCAAGATAGGATCAAGAACTCACATATATTCATGAAAACATAATAGTTTTAGATCTGAAATCATGGCACTCGGGCCCTAGTGACAAGCATTAAGCATAGCAAAGTCATAGCGACATCAATCTCAGAAAATAGTGGATACTAGGGATCAAACCCTAACAAAACTAACTCGATTACATGATAAATCTCATCCAACCCATCACCGTCTAGCAAGCCTACGATGGAATTACTCACGCACGACGGTGAGCATCATGGAATTGGTGATGGAGGAAGGTTGATGATGACGATGGCGATGGATTCCCCTCTTCGGAGCCCCGAACGGACTCCAGATCAGCCCTCTCGAGAGAGATTAGGGCTTGGCGGCGGCTCCGTATCATAAAACGTGATGAATCCTTCTCTCTAATTCTTTTCTTCCCAAACACGAATATATAGAGTTGGAGTTGAGGTCGGTGGAGCACCAGGGGGCCCATGAGGCAGGGGGCGCGCCCAGGGGGGTAGGCGCGTCCCCACCCTCGTGCACAGGGTGTGGGCCCCCTGTCCTTGATTCTTTTGCCAGTATTTTTTATTAATTCCAAGAATAATCTCCGTTGATTTTCAGGTCATTCCAGAACTTTAATTTCTGCACAAAAATAACACCATGGCAATTCTGCTGAAAACAGCGTTAGTCCGGGTTAGTTCCATTCAAATGATGCAAGTTAGAGTCCAAAACAAGGGCAAAAGTGTTTGGAAAAGTAGATACGACGGAGACGTATCAGTGTCCTTGTTACATTAACAATTCCCAATTCTCGGGAAATCAGGATCATCATGCAACAAATGAGCTAGTCTTAGAGGTGAGACTAGGAACCTACTTTGTGTTTCTGTTTCCACACATGCATATGAGTTTCCTCTAAATCACATTTTCAAGAACCATAGAAATTCTAGCACAAAAATAATATTAAATGTGGAAATAATAATAACATTTATTATCGCCTCTTGGTCATATTTCTAATTATATTCTACTTGCGCTAGATTCAATAATCTAGCAACTGCTAATGCACTTTACACCTATTTCATACTGGTGTAAAATATACTTCACCAACGAATCTAGCACATTCATGTCCGTGTGTACCATGCGGCATATCTTTGCTTCTCCATGCTTTCAAAGAAAATTCAAAATTTGTGTAGAACTGGCTTTGTATATATTTGAATCACTGGTAGGATTTTCATTCCTAACACTTGGCCTCAGCCATCTTGAAACCATACCAACCTGAGTAATAACTTTTGATCTAAATGCCCTTCTTTGTCGCTTTCAAAGTGACAATATACTTTGTCTTTACTATCGAATCCGCCATAGTATTCTACTTGGAACAATTCCAACTTACTAGTCCACCATTCTATGTATCATACAAAATCCCGATTGAAATCGGAAATCGCCCGGAGCAACGATGAAGGTTGCATCGATGTAACTACTTACAATGAGCTTGCATTAGTATAACACTTTACATTTAGCTTTTCATCATCTCCTTAGAAAGAAATATGTCCTTAATCCTATTTTGGTGCTTAAAGATGTTTTCATCGTTGTCCTTTGATCAACACCTTGACCACTTTAGTATCTTTCTTGCAACTCTTTGGAGCACTAGACATGTTTGGTTGTTAACATACCAAGGAGACATGATTAATCCGAACATAGATGTGTATGGAATTCCATCCGTGTGGTTTTCTCACCATTGCTTTGGGACACCGAGTCTTGCTAAAACCCTTTCCATGTGACCTTGTCAAGAATCTTCTCTTGGTATTTTCATACTAATGTAGTTTAGTATTTGTCAATATGTATTTTGGCTCAGCCCTAGGAACTTATCTATATAGATCATTATGCCCAATGCGTATGCGACCTCGCCCATGTCCTTCTTGAAAAGTTATTTTTTAATAAAGTCCTTATTAGCGTGAAGATATTTTTATCATTCCCACTTAGCGATATGGCATTAAGGTATAGCATTGGAAATGCTATTAGGCTCCCACTTACTTCCTTGCAAATACAAACCTCTTCGCTATTTATGATGAAATCAAACTCTTTGATCATTTCATCAAAACGAAGATTCCAACTCTATTATGCTTCCTCGAGTCCATTACTAGATCTCTGAATTGTGAACACTTTTCAACATATTTTGGATCAAGAAAACCCCGGATTTTATCATATAGACGTCCTTGGTTATATTTCATTTTAAGAAAATCCTTTTGACATCCATCAACATTATCCCATTATTGAAATATGCAACAATTGCTACTATAACTTGAACTGATTTAAGCATCACGGTGGTGAGACCATCTCATCACTGTAAACTTCTTGAATTTGTCAGAAACTCTTGGCAATATACCGAGCTCTATGGATGATTTTTTTATCTGTGTTAGTTCATTGATCCATTCATATATGTTAGTCCTTTTGCCTTCCAGAGGGTCTACCAAGTTCGAAATTGATTTATGTGCATGGATATTCTTGGATTACTTTGATATTTAGCTAATACCTAGAGTCATGGCCCGCCATTTGATTATTTGTATGTCGCGACTCGTGAGTTATTATTGACAAACAAGAGTATCTCATCCGCACACCCCAAAAATTTGCACGAGTTTTCCTAATCTGCATGTTTCAATCCCTAGCTCGACCTAAGTCTCTACATCATATGTAGAGGCTTTCGTATTAGTTGCAGTTGGAAACTTTGGAACTACTTCTCATGTTTCTTTCCTTAGATATGATGACAAAGATTTCCTAATCACATCTAGCTGCACCGCCTTCCCACCCACTCTGTTGTAAGAAGCAATTTCTTCAAACAAAAAAAATCATTCTATGTGGTAAACATTTACCTCGGCGTAGTAATAGAGAAATATCCAACATTTTGGTACAGCCCACAGCTCCTCAAGGAGCACTGGCTGGCAGAGGACCAGCTCATAGGGAAGCAGCCGTCCGAAAAGGTTGTCACGACCATGGTCGTAGTGGACTCGGACATCGTGGACGAGCAGCGGGCAATGATTGATTCTATGTGGAACGCCCGCACCATCCGTCTCAATCGCCGACCTCACCTCGACCGGTGACATCGATTGCCAGGTGGAGTCCAAGAAATAGTAGGACGTGAGACTTGTGCCCACGTCTGACAAAGAGTAGAAACGCCCAGTGATGATGACATGTACCTAGGGTAGGGCAATAGACCTGATCCAAGCACCCTACCCAAGGACATTGCCCTACGGTCAAGGAAATTTAAAGGACCGCGGATTCTACCGATTGAAATCACCACAGGACACAACCCACTCGACTGAGAGTACACTCGGATATCCCAAGTCCATTCGACCAAGATATATTCATTCGACCATACCGGAAACCACTCGGAGAATAGAAGATCTAAGGTCACTCTGAATGACAACGATCGGGCTTTCACTCCGTAGTCTTTATGATCATTTATATGCCTTTATTGCTGGCGTTACCAGTAATGTCCTATCTTTATGTACATTGAACCCTGTGTAACTGAGGGCCGGAGGGGTCTGGCGAACTCTATATAAGCCACCTATAAGGGCATATTTATCCCTAAGGTGTTTTGGTGATTGATGACAATGCATTTGCGGACTAATTTTGTGTCTCGAGTATTTTAGATATTTCATGACTAGGCACGAGACGGTTAAGAGCCCCTCGAAGATTATTGAAGACTGTGGTTTTCTTCGTTCCTTTTTTGGTGGATTTGAGTCATAGGAAAGCCGTACTATTAAGAGGGGGTCCGCTTTGGAAAGGTTTGGGTGGAATCATCACGTACACGTTTACTCCTCTTTGCACCGCTGAGGGAGTCCTGGATTAGGGGGTCTCCGGACAGCCGGACTATATCCTTTGGCCGGACTGTTGGACTATGAAGATACAAGATTGAAGACTTTGTGCCGTGTCCGGATGGGACTCTACCTGGCGTGGAAGGCAAGCTAGGCAATACAGATATGTATATCTCCTCCTTTGTAACCGACCTTGTGTCACCCTAGCCCCCTCCGGTGTCTATATAAACCGGAGGGTTTTAGTCCGTAGGACAACATACAATCATACCATAGGCTAGCTTCTAGGGTTTAGCCTCTCCGATCTCGTGGTAGATCAACTCTTGTACTACTCATATTATCAAGAACAACCAAGCAGGACGTAGGGTATTACCTCCATCAAGAGGGCCTGAACCTGGGTAAACATCGTGTCCCCTGCCTCCTGTTACCATCCGCCTTAGACGCACAGTTCGGGACCCCCTACCCGAGATCCGCCGGTTTTGACACCGACATTGGTGCTTTCATTAAGAGTTCCTCTGTGTCGTCATCGTTAGGCTGGATGGCCCCTTCAATCATTGATAGCGATGCAGTCCAGGGTGAGACTTTTCTCCCCGGACAGATCTTTGTATTCGACGGCTCCGCACTGCGGGCCAACTCGCTTGGCCATCTAGAGCAGATCGAGAGTTACGCCCCTGGCCACCAGGTCAGGTTTGGAAGCATAAACCACACGTCCGACGTCCATGGAGACTTGATCTTCGACGGATTCGAGCCCTTGCCGAGTGCGCCGCATGGTCACGATGAGCATGATTTAGCTCTACCATCGGACAGTGTTCGGGAGATCGCACCGGCGACCGCTCCGACCCTCAATTCGGAGCCAGTTGCACCATCCAAGGACGGGTGGATAGACCCCACCACGGAGGCCGTGTCTTCAGTGGCAGTCGAGCCAAATACCGACCTTACCCTTCACGGGAGCCGTGATGCGGAACTACCGGATTCTTCCCCGGCCACAGACTCCGAACCGCCTGCTCCCGTGCCTATCGAATCCAACTGGGCACCGATCATGGAGTTCACCTCCGCGGATATCTTTCAGCACTCGCCCTTTGGCGACATACTGAACTCATTAAGGTCTCTCTCCTTGTCAGGAGAGTCCTGGCCGAACCATGGCCGGCCAGATCGGGATGCGGACGACGAAGAAATTCGCCGCCCACCCACCACCCACTTAGTAGCCACTGTCAACAATTTGACCGACACGATCGACTTTGACTCCGAAGACATCGATGGTATGGACGACGATGCAGGAGACGAACAGGAGCCACTGCCCACAGGGCACTAGATGCCCACTTCATCATATGATGTATACATGGTGGACACACCCAAAGAAAACGACGACGAGGAACGGAAGGACGCAGCGAAGGATAGTTCCCTCGAGAAGTAGTCAAAGCGACAGCGTAAGTGCCGCTCCAAATCCCGCCTCGGCAGAAACAACGATCATATAGACCCAGCAATAGAGCAGGGTGAGCCAACGGACGATGAACACGACATCGAACCACCGTCCGACCACGGCAACACGGAGAATCAAACCGAACAACCCGTCTCCGGCGAAGATAGCAGTCCAGATGACATCACACTGGACAGGCACCCGGAGCAACAGAATCCCCATCAAAGGCTGGTCACCACTGCGAGGAGTCTGAAAAAGCAGAAGCAAAGGCTCAGGGCTGCACAAGACACACTCAGAATTAGTTGTAGTAAAGTACTCAACACCGCAACAAAGTACGGCGGCAGTCGCCACACAAAGAGCTACCCGAAGCGAAAGCTGCTACCTGAATTCGATGATGAGGTCTTAGAGCCCCGCAATCAAAAAACAAAACAACCATCCGGTCGGATAGACGACCTCGTGGCCAACATAGAGTGGCAAACGACGCCGCACACAAGCCAGTAAGTGATCCACGTGAGGACGCGCATCAAAAGGACGCCGCAACCAGATCCATCTACGGGCCAAGCAAGCGCGCTCCAGCACGCAATGCAACACAACAAAAATCCGAACACCATGGTACACCCAAATACAGGGGTGCCGCACACCCCCTATGTTTCACCGATGAGGTGCTGGACCATGGATTGCCAGAGGGATTCAAACCCGTAAACATAGAGGCGTATGATGGAACGACAGACCCTGGGGTCTGGATTGAGGACTTAATCCTCCATATCCACATGGCTCGAGGAGACGATCTCCATGCCATCAAGTACTTACCCCTCAAGATCAAAGGGCCAGCTCGGCACTGGCTTAAAAGCCTCCCCGCAAACTCCATTGGAAGCTAGGAAGAGCTCGAGGATGCTTTTCGAGCAAATTTTCAAGGGACCTATGTCCGACCACCGGATGCAGACGATTTAAGTCATATAACTCAACAGCCCGGAGAGTCAGCCCGAAAGCTTTGGAACAGGTTTCTCACTAAAAAGAACCAAATAGTTGACTGTCCGGACGCTGAAGCCTTAGCAGCTTTCAAGCATAGCGTTCGAGACGAATGGCTTGCCAGACACCTCGGCCAAGAAAAGTCGAGAACGATGGCAGCATTAACAAGCCTCATGACCCGCTTTTGCACGGGTGAGGACAGCCAGCTAGCCCGATGTAGCACCAGCGACCCAAGTACATCCGAAGTCAGGGACGGAAACGAGAAGCCTTGATGCAGCAAAAACAATCGCTGGAATAAAGAAGACAGCCCGAAGAGCATGGCGGTAAACGCCGGATTTAGAAGCTCTCGGCCAGGTCAGCAAAAGCTGCCCTCCAAAGGCAACAGAGACGAAATGTCTAGCCTAAACAAGATTTTGGATAAAATATGTCAGATCCACAGCACCCCCGATAAACCTGCAAATCATACCCATAGAGAATGTTGGGTTTTCAAGCAGTCCAGCAAGCTCAATGCCGAACACAAGGGGCAGGATACACCAAGCGAAGACGAGGACGAGCCTCGCAAGCAAAGCACTGGGGAACAAAAGAAATTCCCACCATAAGTCAAAACAGCAAACGTGTTACACGTGATGAAGGGGAGAAACAAAGCGGCACTCCTACAGACACATGCCCCAGGGCCTATCACCGCGGAGTTCTGCCACTGGTCGTCCCAACCGATCACCTTTGACCATCGGGATTACTCAGCAAGTATCCGACATGCAGGATGGGCTGCCTTGGTGTTGGACCCGATAATTGACGGATACCACTTCACACGAGTCCTGATGGACGGCGGCAGTAGTTTAAACCTGATATATCAGGACACAGTCCGCAAAATGGGGATAGACCCAACAAAAATCAGCCATAGCAATACTACCTTTAAAGGAGTAACGCTAGGCCCAGAAGCCCATTGCATGGGCTCCCTGCTACTAGAGGTTATATTCGGCTTTCCCGATAACTTCCACAGCGAAAAGTTAACCTTCCACATCGCTTCGTTCCAAAGTGGCCATCAAGCACTACTCGGATGCGAAGCTTTCGCTCGCTTTAACGCAATACCGCATTACGCTTCTCTCATGCTTAAGATGCCCGGTCCACGTGGCATCATTACAGTAAATGGAAATATTGAGCGCTCCTTGCACGCGGAAGACCGTGCGGCTGCCTTGGCAGCCGCACACTAGACGGCCTCACCAACTAGAGCATCTGACAGGTCATTAAGACCACGGACAAGGTTAGACGAATCCGGTGTAGCTATATATAATTGATACATGTTTGATGGCTATACCCCTATAACAATACAAGGGGCTCAATGCGTGTACACAAGTGACAATTAGGCTCAACTTTACTCATCCTGAACTGTACATGGTTTATTTACTATAACCTACCTTTTGCACGACAACTTTTCAACTAAGTTCCTCTCTTTTACAGATGACCATCGTGCTACACCCGTCCAGGATACGGCACAACGGAGACACAGGCGCAGACGTGCAGCAGGGACCCGTTCCAAGGATTCTTTTTAGATTAAGACCCTGTGTAAACCTTTTTTACTCTCTCTTGTTGATACACATCCCCCGGATTCTCAGTACAACTGAGAAGGATGCTGACGTATTGGCATGTGGCCACGTCAGAATATTGCACGTACCTAGACACCAGGGGCTTATTACAAAGGGCACTATTTAGCCCGGTTTACATCATAAAGACCGAATACCTTAGGGAGTGTTCGGCGTCGTGAGTTTGGCCTTATACGCATCAGCTCCGAATCATGTCTTTGGTCAAATGTTGGGTTTGCCTGGCTCCTGTGTTTTGCTACCTTACGTTCCGCTCTATCGGCTAGGGCGGCACCAGGAGAACTACTGCGATTTTGCCCTGGTTCATCCGGACGAGCACCTCAGTAGAGAAAGCCAAAAACTGACTGTCATGATATAGCGTGAGACTGGTCAACCACTCGATGACCTAGCGGAATCTTTGGGATTCCCACGCCTTAACGAAGGGCCGTTTCCCGGGCAGGCATGTACGCACCCCGAATTCGGATGAGCGCAGAGCCACCAGGGGCTATATAGTAGCCCCATTGTCAAACTCCTCTGGCTAAGTGAAAGTGTTAAAGCATTATAGTCCGATTTCCTAGTTTGCTGCACTATCACCTCCTTAATGGACCAAGACGTTGGATCAAGTGTGAACATGCGTCTTCTGCGAGCACCCCCGCATTATATGCGTGGGGGCTGAAGCTGACAACTGCCATCTTTCAGGTTATATACATATATACATAAACGGCCGCACAAGAGGCATCATAGTACTTTCGGGCAAAAGTATAAATACAGCCTTGATAAACTCAATAAAACATTGTTTTTACAATGGGAATACATGTCACTAGAACATAATATTCTTCGAGCACTGAGCCTCTATCGAACGAGCGCCTTCAAGGACTTCTTCAAAGTAGTGCTCGGCAGCCACTCGGCCTATGGCCGAACCCTGTGTCGCAACAGTGGTGGCCTCCATCTCCGCCCAGTATGTCTTGACACAGGAAAAGGCCATGCGCGCACCCTCTATACACGCCGATCTCTTTACAGCATCGATGCATGGCACAGCACCAAGGAACTATTGCACTAAACTAAAGTAGCTATTCGGACTTGGCCCTCCCGGCCACAAGTGATCCACAACGGACCTCATGGCAAGTCCGGACAACCTATGGAGCTCGGCCCACTCGGCCATTTGCTCATTCAACAGCAGCAGACGGACTGGAGCATGAAACTGTGACCAAAACAGTTTTTCCACTTCGTGATCTTTCTGATCCTTGAAGTACTCTGTCGCATCAACAGCACTTGCAGCCAAATCCGCATAGGCGTCCGCAGAACTCCATAGCCGGTCCAAAGGTGCATACTTCGGATCTCCGAACTTCGTCCGCAGCAAGAAGGGCTTCCCAGATATGATATCTGTAGCTTGATTCAGCTCCTCCTTCGTCGCTCTAATTTTTGAGCGGGCTTCCTTGGCGGCCACTAGGGCCTTCTCCAGGTCCGTCGCCTTCGCCCGGTTTTCTTCCTCAAGAAGCCGGTAATGGTCAGCGGCATCTTTTAACTCTACAGCCATCTCGGCTATTTTTTCCTTGCTCTCGCAATGCGTGGCCTGTTCGGCCTTTAACTCTCCGGTCGCCTTTAGAGCGGCCGCATCGCTACTCCTTGCTTGCTCCTTAGCTCGGGCAAGCTCCGCCCGAAGGGTCTCCACGGTGGCAGCTCCATCTGCATTCACAACATATTAAAGATACTGGCATGATGCCCCTCTTACCATGTGTTGACCACCGAAAAAATCACTTACCCTGTGCCTCGTCAAGCCGCTTGTTGACAAGCACGATGTCAGCATCTGCCGCATCCAGTTGCCGCTTTAGCTCGGCAAACCCATCAGTTCGGCTAGCCACTGGGGCTTCAGCCACCTGCACATCAAGGCGGTCTGGTTATTACCTGGGACTATGATCCTCTGTTTGCCGCCGTTTTCGATGACAACCAGAGTCTCAGGGGCTACTATCTGCATAGGGCACACCGAACGTGTGCGGTACTATCAAAAACATACTCCCTCCTTCCATCTATATAGGGCCTAATGCGTTTTTCGAGGCTAACTTTGACCAAATGTTAGAGAAGTAATATATGACATGCAACTTACACAAAGCACATCATCAAATTCGTATGTGAAAGGAGCTTTCAATGATATAATTTTCACATTATCCATGTCATGTAGTATTAATTTTATCAATAGTCAAAGTCGGTCCTGAAAAACGCATTAGGCCCTATATAGATGGAAGGAGGGAGTATACTTTTTCACGTACCTCGAAGCCTTTCAGCAGACTCATAAAAGCTTCATGCAAACCGCTTTCTGCGGATGAAATCCTTTCAATTACCGTACCCATCAGCGTACGATGCGCTTCCGAGACGGCCGCTTGCCCCAGAAGATCCTTTAGCGTGTCCGATCGCATACTGTACGAACCCTTGCTGCCGCTCTCCTTAGGAGCCGGATACTAGGGATCCCGGGTAGACAAAGGGTTGTCCTCTAGCCTTGGCGGATCCAGAGATACCCTTTGCGACGACACTTCAAGGTCGCCCGCTTCATGAGGCGGGGTGCCAGGGGGAGGCGTTTCGCTCTCCATCATCTTCGGAGAAGATCCCCCGAAGACGAACTCTGTCGAGACGGGCTATGATCCAGACTGCAATTTATAAGCACTGATTATCGTCTTCGGAAGTATGATAGGATATTTCCACTATTAAGTACTTTTCGACTACTTACAGCTCGGTAGAGGGCTGATCCCCGCGTGGACATTATGCGGCAAGAATACCCTCCGAGGCAGGACCCTCTGATGAAGACTTCTTCTCCCGTTTGGAAACCTTAGTTTCCGGATCTTCGGAGGTAGTCCTCTTCCTTCCCCGGGGAGCGAGAATGTTAGATTCTTCCCTTTGGTTGCCCTCCCTCGCGGAGGCGCTCATCCCCCCGGTTGGAATGAGTAGCGAGTGAGGCCCGCTTTCGCCCTCTCTACTCCCCCCATCATCTTCCTTTGAGGGCACTGGATAAGGTGCCGGCTCGAGCATCTTGTCCAGTACCGGATTGTCCAAGCCCTCAGGAAGGGAGGCCGAACACCTGATCATCATCGCTTTGTTATCCAGTCCTGGTCAAAGAGAGGCTCTTTAGAATGATGCCATGATAAATAAAAGGACAGCAGGTTTGGCACGAGATTACTTACTTGGGCAGCGGGGCGGTTGCAGCTCAGGCCCACGTCCTCGGTGGTGTCCGGGCACTCTATTTTGGGTCCGAAGAACGATTTGTACATCTCTTCGCGCGTCATGCCGAGGAAATGTTGAATAGCTCGCGGCCCTTCCGGGTTGAATTCCCACATGCGAAGGGGCCGACGTTTGCAAGGCTGGACTCGATGAACTAGCATAACTTGCACTACCATAACCAGACTGAAATCTCTCTCAAAGAGATCACGGATACGGCTTTGCAGTATTGGCACGTCCTTGGCTGGACCCCAGCTCAGCTCCCTACTGATCCATGACATCAGTTGTGGTGGGGGGCCTGAGCGAAAGGTGGGGGCAGCTACCCACTTGGCACTTCGGGGAGCTGTGATGTAGAACCACTCCCGCTGCCACAATTCGAACACCTCTGGGAAGCTACCCTCAGGCCATGGAGCATCAGCGATTTTGCTTATTAAAGCGCCTCCACATGTTGCGTGCTGCCCCTCGATCATCTTCGGCTTCACATCGAAGGTCTTGAGCCATAGGCCGAAGTGAGGGGTAATGCGGAGGAAGGCCTCACATACGACAATAAATGACGAGATGTGAAGAAGGGAATCCGGGGCCAGATCATGAAAATCTAGCCCATAATAGAACATAAGATCCCTAACAAAGGGATCCAGAGCGAGGCCTAGTCCCCGGAGGAAGTGGGAGACGAACACGACGCTCTCGTTGGGTTCGGGAGTAGGGACGACCTGCCCTCGGGCAGGCAGCCAATACGAAATTTCGGCGATCAGATATCTGGCCTCTCTCAACTTGTTGATGTCCTCCTCCGTGACGGAGGAAGGCATCCACCAACCTTGAAGGTTGGATTTGGACATAGTTGAAGGTCCGAAGCACCTGACCTGAGTTTTGGGTGTTAGAACTCGAGGCGGGGGAAGGATTTGATTGAGCACGAGAGGGAAAAAAGAAAAAGCCTTGTCCCCTTTATAAAAAGGGTTAATATCAAGCGTCCTCCTCATGGCCGTTTAGTACTTGCCTAAGGTCTAGGAGTCCTACCCATAGGCACGGTTGGGTTACCCATGTCCGTATTGATGAGAATCCCGTGATAAGGGGGACACGATCTCTGCTTTGACAAGACGTGTCAAGAAAACCGCCTCGCGTTATGCGCGGAGCTGACTGAGAAAAACGGTTCGAATAATGACCGGGCCATGGCATGATCATGCTGTCAAAACGTGTCAGCAGATTGGATTTGTGGAAATATTATTCTCTCTACAGTGGTATGTGGAACTTATTTTGCAGGGCCGGACACTAACCTTGTGTTCAAAACTCTTCCATGATGTATGCGGAGGAGGAACCCGCCTTGGAATGCCGAACACAACACTGCGTGCCGGACTCATCGTCATTGAAGCCTGATTCAGGGGCTACTGAGGGAGTCCTAGATTAGGGGGTCTCCGGACAGCTGGACTATATCCTTTGGCTAGACTATTGGACTATGAAGATACAAGATTGAAGACTTCATGCCGTGTCCGGATGGGACTCTACCTGGCGTGGAAGGCAAGCTAGGCAATACGGATATGTATATCTCCTCGTTTGTAACCGACCTTGTGTAACCCTAGCCCCCTCCGGTGTCTATATAAACTGGAGGGTTTTAGTCCATAGGACAACATACAATCATATCATAGGCTAGCTTCTAGGGTTTAGCCTCTCTGATCTCGTGGTAGATCAACTCTTGTACTACTCATATTATCAAGAACAACCAAGCAGGACGTAGGGTATTACCTCCATCAAGAGGGCCCGAACCTGGGTAAACATCGTGTCCCTTGCCTCCTGTTACCATCCGCCTTAGACGCACAGTTCGGGACCCCCTACCCGAGATCCATCGGTTTTGACACCGACAACCGCCTTTCCTTTAGCATGTTGGAGCATCCTTCGTTTCTTCTTGTCTGTGCAAAAAGAAGTCTTCCTATCTGTTGCTGTTCTGAGGCTTGCGGTAGTACTGCTCTTCAGAGCGGTAGTACCGCATGCCTTTGCGGTAGTACCGCAGGTGGTCACGGTAGTACCGCTCCTTGGGAGCCGTAGCCGTGAGACCTCGTCTGGCACAGTAGGAGTAGCGGAAGTAGGAGCGGATGTAATTTTTTACATTCGCTCCCCGCGCGGTAGTACCGCTTGCCTTCAGCGGTAGTACCATGTTAGACTTTTTGCACTGCTTTGTAATCAGCGGAACTAGGCACGGACGTTTATCTCTCCACGGCCTTCCCAGGCTGGTCCAACCCTGCCTTGCGGTAGTACCGCAAGGGTGTGCGGTAGTACCGTAAGGCCTTGCGGTAGTACCACTTGGCAAGCATGGTAGTACCGCTTATCGTGGGCTGGTTAAGTGGATAACGGTTGGATTTCTCTCTCCACTATATAAGGGGTATCTTCTTCTCCGAGTTGACCACCTCTTCCAACCCTAAGCTCCATTGTTGCTCCAAGCTCCATTTTCGCCCGATCTCTCTCCCTAGCCAATCAAACTTGTTGATTTTCTAGGGATTGGTTGAGAAGGCCTCGATCTACACTTCCACCAAGATAAATTCGATTCCCCCACTAATCCCTTGCGGATCTTGTTACTCTTGGGTGTTTGAACACCCTAGATGGTTGAGGTCACCGCGGAGCCATATTCCATTGTGGTGAAGCTTCGTGGTGTTGTTGGGAGCCTCTGATTAAGCTGTGGAGATTGCCCCAACCTTGTTTGTAAAGGTTCAGTCGTTGCCTCCTAGGGCACCAATAGTGGAATCACGACATCTCGAAATGTATGAGGGCGTGAGGAGAATACGATGGCCCTAGTGGCTTCTTGGGGAGCATTATGCCTCCACACTGCTCCAACGGAGACGTACTTCCCCTCAAAAGGAAGGAAGTTCGGTAACACACCTTTACTTGTGTTAGCTTATTTGTGTTATCTCCCTTGCTTGCTTGTGTGCTTGTTGTTGTTGCATCATATAGGTTTCTCACATAGTTGCATGTCTAGACAACCTATACTTTGATGCAAAGTTTAATTTGGTAAAGAAAAGTTAAAAATTATTAGTTGCCTATTCACCCCCTCTAGTCGACCATATCGATCTTTTCAATTGGTATCAGAGCCTCGTCTCTTTACTAAGGACTTAACCGTCCGAAGAGTATGGTTGACACCGTAGACGGTGTGGAGGAGCACTCCTGTGTGAATCCTATCTCGTCTACGGGCGATGGGGAAACCATGGCCTCTCATGAGGAATTCAATGTGGCCTTGGAAACATCGAAAACCTCCATGACGACCGAGGTTGAAAGCATGTTTAATAAATTCATAGAAGGGCTTAAACTATCCACTGCACCTTTGAAAGTGGGTGATCCCATTAACAAGGTGACGGATGCTAACTCCAACAAGGGGGATGCTAGTAGTGAAAAAGCTCCTTCGTCTAGTGGTAAGAATGGCACCGGCACCTTTGCCCATGTGGAACCTCCACTTGTGTATGGTGGACCGATTCCCTCTACTCATTTGAATCATGCCGGTCCTCCCCCTAAGATTGTGAAAAACGAGGACTTTGATTCTTAGGTCTATCGGTTTAAGCGTCATTTAAATCATGTGAATACTAATTGAGGGAGTCCTGGATTAGGGGGTGTTCGGATAGCCGAACTATACCTTCAGCCGAACTCCAGGGCTATGAAGATACAAGATTGAAGACTCCGTCCCGTGTCCGGAAGGGACTTTCCTTGGCGTGGAAGGCAAGCTTGGCGACACGGATATTCAGATCTCCTACCATTGTAACCGACTCTATGTAACCCTAACCCTATCCGGTGTCTATATAAACCAAAGGGTTTTAGTCCGTAGGACAACATACACATCAACAATCATACCATAGGCTAGCTTCTAGGGTTTAGCCTCTCTGATCTCGTGGTAGATCTACTCTTGTACTACCCATATCATCAATATTAATCAAGCAGGACGTAGGGTTTTACCTCCATCGAGAGGGCCCGAACCTGGGTAAAACTTCGTGTCCCTTGCCTCCTGTTACCATCCGGCCTAGACGCACAGTTCGGGACCCCCTACCCGAGATCCGCCAGTTTTGACACCGACATTGGTGCTTTCATTGAGAGTTCCTCTGTGTCGTCGCCGTCAGGCTCGATGGCTCCTACGATCATCTATAGCGATGCAGTCCAGGGTGAGACCTTCCTCCTCGGACAGATCTTCGTCTTCGGCGGCTTCGCACTGCGGGCCAATTCACTTGGCCACCTAGAGCAGATCGAAAGCTACGCCCCTGGCCATCAGGTCAGATTTGGAAGTTTGAACTACACGGCTGACACCCGCGGGGACTTGATCTTCGACGGATTCGAGCCACTGCCGAGCGCGCCGCACTGTCCCGATGAGCATGATCTAGCTCTGCCACCGAACAGTGCCCTGGAGGCCGCACCCGCATCGGCTCCAATCCTTAATTCGGAGCCAACTGCGCCGATCGAGGATGGGCGGTTGGACGCCGCCTCGGGGGCTGCGATCCCAACGGCGATTGAGCCGAACACCAGCCCCGCACTCCGCGAGACTCATGACTCCAAGGAGCCGGACTCCTTTCTGGACTCCGAACCCTCCGTGCCCCGGCCAATCGAATCCGATTTGGCGCTGATCATGGAGTTTACTGCGCGGACATCTTTCAGCACTCGCCTTTTGGCGATATTCTGAAGTCATTGAAGTCTCTCTCTTTATTAGGAGAGCCCTGGCCGGATTGCGGCCAGCAAGGTGGGTATTTGGACGATGAAGAAATTCAAAGCCCACCCACCACCCACTTTGTAGCCACTGTCGACGATTTAACCGACATGCTCGACTTCGGCTCCGAAGACATCGACGGTATGGACGCCGATGAAGGAGACGGTGAAGAACCAGCGCCTATTGGGCCCTGGAACGCCACCTCATCATATGACGTATACATGGTGGACGCACCAAAAGATGACGACGGGGAGTGGAAGGACGCATCGAAGGCTTGTTCCCTCGAAAAGCAGTCAAAGCAGCGACGCAAGCGCCGCCCCAAATCCCGCCTCGACAGAAATAGCGATCACACAGACCCAGCATTGGAGCAGGGCGAACCGCTGCCGGACAACGGCAATCCGGACAATCAAACCGAACAAAAAAATCCTTTCAAGGATAATGGTCCGGACGGCATAACGCCGGACAGACACCCGGAGCAACAAACTGCCCGTAAAAGGCTTGTTGCCATCGCGAGGAGTCTGAAAAAGCAGAAGCAAAGGCTCAAGGCTGCGCAATACACACTCCACATTAGATGGAGCAAAATACTCAACACAACAACGAGGTACGGCGACAATCGCCCCTCCAAGAGCTACCCAAAGCGGAAGCTGCTACCCGAATTCGATGAGGAGGCCTCAGACCCCCCACAACCAAATATCAAAGCAGCCACCTGGTCGGATAGACGACCCCTCTACCAATACAGAGCAGCATACAACGCTGCTCACAATACAATACGCGACCCATGCGAAGGCTCGCACCCAAAGGACGGCGCAACAAGATCCATCTATGGACCACGCAAGCACGCCCCAGCATACAATGCAACACAACAGACATCCGAACAACGCGGCACACCCAGCTACAGGGGTGCCGCACACCCCCTGTGTTTCACCGATGAGGTGCTGGACCATGAATTTCTAGAGGGATTCAAACCCATAAACATAGAGGCATACGACGGAACAATAGACCCCGGAGTCTGGATTGAGGACTACATCCTTCACATCCATATGGCTCGAGGAGACGATCTCCACGCCATCAAGTACTTACCCCTCAAGCTCAAAGGGCCAGCTCGTCACTGGCTCAAAGGCCTCCCCGAAAGCTCCATTGGAAGTTGGGAAGAGCTCGAAGACGCCTTTCAGGCAAATTTTCAAGGGACTTATGTCCGACCTCCGGATGCGGACGATTTGAGTCATATAACTCAACAGCCCGGAGAGTCAGCCCGAAAGCTTTGGAACAGGTTTCTTACTAAAAAGAACCAGATTGTTGACTGTCCGGACACCGAAGCCTTGGCAGCTTTCAAGCATAGCGTCCGCGACGAATGGCTTGCCAGACACCTCGGCCAAAATAAGCCGAGAAGATGGCCGCATTAACAAACCTCATGACCCGCTTTTGCGCTGGTGAGGACAACTGGCTAGCCAGATGCAGCACCAGCGACCCCAGTACATCCGAAGTTAGAGATGGAAACAGGAAATCACGGCGCAACAGCAATAACAAACGCCGGATTAAAGAAGATAGCACGAAGGGCACGGCAGTAAATGCCAGATTCAAAAGCTCTCGGCCAGGTCAAAAGCCGCCCCCTAAAGGCACCAGGGACGAACTGTCCAGCCTCAACAAAATTCTGTACCAAGTATGCTAGATCCATAGTACCCCTGGTAAAACCGCTAATCATACCCACAGAGAATGTTGGGTCTTCAAGCAGTCCGGCAAGCTCAACGCCGTACACAAGGGGGAGGATACACCAAGTGAAGACGAGGACGAGCCTCCCAAATAAGACATGGCGGAACAAAAGAAATTTCCACCAGAAGTCAAAACAGTAAATGTGTTACACGTGATCAGGGGAAAAACAACATGACACTCCCAGGAAAACATACCCAAGTGCCTGTCACCGCGAAGTCCTGCCACTGGTCATCTCAACCGATCACCTTCGACCATCATGATTACTCAGCAAGTATCCGGCACGCAGGATGGGCTGCCCTGGTATTAGACCCAGTAATTGACAGATATCACTTCACACAAGTCTTGATGGATGGTGGCAGTAGCCTAAACCTAATATATCAGGATACAATCCGCGGGATGGGGTTAGACCCAACACAAATTCACCATAGCAATACTACCTTTAAAGGAGTAACGCCAGGCCCAGGGGCTCGTTGTACGGGCTCCCTCTCATTACAAGTTACATTCGGCTCCCCCGATAACTTCCGTCGCAAGCATTTAACTTTCCACATCGCTCCCTTTCAAAGTGGCTATCAAGCACTGCTCGGACGCGAAGCTTTCGCTCGCTTTAATGCAATACCACACTACGCCTCCCTCACACTCAAGATGCCCGGTCCACGTGGCATCATTACAGTGCACAGAGATATCAAGCGCTCTCTGCGCGCCGAAGAGAGTGAGGCTGCCTTGGCAGCCGAACATTAAAGGCGTCCGGACCAGCGATCGAGTCCGGCGCTGCTATTTACACCGAATAAGTGATCACACCCCTATTTGTCAATACAAGGGTCTCAATGCGCGCAGACAAGTGGCAATTTCTTATCATCTTCAATTGTACATGGTTTCTTTAAAAACTATCTTTTTGCATGACAACTTTTTCACTTAACTTCCTCTCTTTTACAGACGATCATCGTGCTACACCCATCCAGGATACGGCACAACGGAGACACAGGCGCAGACGTGCAGCAGGGACCTGCTCAAAGGATTCTTTATAGATTAAGACCCTGCGTAAACCTTTTTTACCGTCTCTTGTTGATACATATCCACCATTGTGAAGGATGCTGACGTCTTGGCATGTGGCCACGCCAGAACAATGCACGTACCTGGACACAAGGGGCTTCTTACAAAGGCCATTATTTAGGCCCGGTTTATACCACAAAGACCGAATACCTTAGGGAGTGTTCGGCGTCGCGAGTTTGGCCCTATATGCATCAGCTCCGAATCATTGTCTTTGGTCAAATGTTGGGTTTTCCCGGCTCCTGTGTTTTGGTGCCTTATGTTCCGCTTTACCGGCTAAGGTAGCACCAGTAGAACTACTGCGATTGTGCCCTGGTTCATCCGGACGAGCACCTCAGTAGAGAAAGCCGAAAACTGACTGTCATGATCTAGCGCGAGACTGGTCAACCACTCGATGACCCATGGGAATGTTAGAATTCCCCCGCCTTAATGAAGGGCCGCTTTCCGGCCAGGCATATACGCACCCCGGGATCGGGAGAGTGAGGAGCCACCAGGGGCTATCTAGTAGCCCCACTGTCAAACTCCTATGGCTAAGTGAAAGTGTTAAAGCATTATAGTCCGGTTGCCTCGCTCGCTCCACTATCACCTCCTTAATAGGACCAAGACGTTGGGTGAAGTGTGAACGCGTGTTTCTGCGAACACCTCTGCATTATATGTGTGGGGGTTGAAGCCGATGATTGCAATCTTTCAGGTTATACACATGTATACATAAATGGCCGCCCAGGAGGCATCACAATACTTTCAGGCAAAAGTATAAAAGTAGCCTTATGAAAATTTATAACAACATTTCTCTTACAGTGAGATTACATGTCACTCAAACATAATATTTTTTGAGCACTGGGTCTCTATCAAATGAGCACCCTCAAGAACTTCCTCAAAGTAGTGCTCAGCAGCCCTTCGACCTATGGCCGAATCCTGTGCTGCAATGGTGGTAGCATCCATCTCTACCCAGTATGCTTTAGCATGGGCAAAGGCCATTCATGCGCCTTCTATGCACGCCGACCTCTTCATCGCATTTATGCGCGGCACCACGTCAAGGAACTGCTGCACCAAGCTGAAATAGCTGCTTGGTTTTGACCTTTCCGGCCATAGCTGATCCACAACAGACCTCATGGAGAGTCCGGACAACCTATTTAGTTCGGCCCATTCGGCTTATTGGTCCGTTAATGAAAGCGGACGCTCGGGAGAAAGGAATTGTTTCCAAAACAACTGGTCTACTTCACGGGCCGTCTGACTCTGGAAGTACTTGGCCGCATCGGCAGCGCTCGCCGCCAAATCCATATACACATCTTCTGAACTCCACAGCCGATCCAGAGGGGCATACCGTGGATCTCCGAACTTCCTCTGCAGCATAAAGGATTTCCCGGCTACAATATCCCCGGCTTCCCGCAGCTCCTCGTTCTTTGCCCTCATTGCAGAGCGGAGGTCTTTTCCCGTTGCAGCAGCCTTCTCAAGGTCCGATACCTTCGCCTGGTTTTCCTTTTCAAGAACCCGACAACGGTCGGTGGCGGCTTTTAATTCTATGGCCATCTTGGCCATCTTATCTCGGCTCTCGCCATGCGCGGCCTTCTTGGTTTGCAACTCTTCGGCCGCCTTCAAAGCAGCCGCATTACCCAACCTCGCTTGTTCCTTGGCTCGGGCAAGTTCTGCCCGCAAGGCTTCAACAGTGGCAGCTCCATCTGCAGTCACAACACATTAAAGATACTGACATCATGCTGCTCTTCCTATGTGGCGTTTAACAGATAATGACACTTACCTTGGGCCTCGTCAAGCCTTTTGTTAACAAGCTCGATGTCGGCGTCTGCCGCATCCAACTGCCGTTCTAAATGGGCAAACTCGCGAGCCCGACTAGCCACCGGAGCTTCCATCACCTGCACATAAAGGCAGTATGGTTATTACCTGGGAATATGATTCTCTGTTCATCATCGTTTCCGACGACGACCAGAGTCTCACGGGCTACTATCTACACAGGGCACACCTAGTATGTGCAGGACTATCACACATTATTTTATGTACCTCAAAGCCTGTCAGTAGACTCATAAAAGCTTTATGCAATCCGCTTTCGGCGGACGAGATTCTCTCCATCACCGTATTCATTAGCACACAGTGTTCATCTGAGATGGCCGCTCGCCCCACCAACTCCCTCAGAACATCCGACCGCACACTAGACGGTGCCGGACTCGCTTGTCTGCTCTCTTCGGGAGCCGGACACTGGGAACTTTGGGGGTCGACGGAATTATCTTCTGGCCTCGCCGGACTCGGAGAGGCCCTCCGCGACGACACTTCAGGGTTGCCCGCTTCCGGAGTGGAGGAGTCCGGAGGAGGCGTTTCTCTCTCCATCATCTCTGGAAGAAGATCCCCCGAAGACGAGCTCATTTGAGAGGGGCTAAGGCCCAAACTGCAAAGATACATGCAGTGGTTATCTTCTCAGAAGAAAAGACGACATATCTATACTATTAAGGTATGTTGGGTCACTCACGACTCATCGAAGAATTGATCCCCCCGCGGACTTGGTGCAGCAACCGCACCCCCCGGGGTAGGACCCTCTGTGGGAGACTTCTTCTCCCGTTTGGAAGCTTCGGCTTCCGAATCCCCAGACGCAATCCTTTTCCTCTTCTGGTCGTCTTCCTTCATGGAGACGCTCGCTCCCTCGGCTGGAGCGGCCAGCGTTTGGGGCCCGCGACCGCCCGCATTTTCCTTCAAGGGCTCCGGGCAAGGTGTGGTCTGGAGCATCTTTTCCAATATCGGATTTTCCAAACCCTCAGGGAGGGGGGCCGAGCACCGAATCAACTTCGCCTTCGTTAGCCAGTCCTGGTCAAAAAGTGAACTCTCAGAAATAACTTCGCATCAAAGGAGAGGTAGTACGCTCGGTTGAAAGATGCCTTACCTGTTCGGCGACACGGTCGCTACTCAGGCCCACGTCCTCGGTAATTTCCGGACACTCCACTTGAGGCCCGAAGAACAACTTGTATATTTTCTTGTGCGTCAGGCCGAGGAAATTTCAAATGGCACGCGGTCCCTCGGGATTGAACTCCCACAAGCGAAGAGGCCAGCGTTTGAAAGGCTGGACTTGACGAACCAGCATAACTTGTGTTACCGTGACCAAACTGAAATCTCCATTAAAGAGATCTTGAATGCGGCTTTGCAGTATAGGCACGTCCTTGGCCGGACCCCAGCTCAATCCTCTGCTAATCCATGACATCAGTTGTGGAGGAGGGCCCGGGCAGAAAACGGGGGCGGCCGCCCACTTGGCACTTCTAGGAGCCGTGATGTAGAACCACTCCTGTTGCCACAATTCAGACACCTCTGGAATGGAACCTTTGGGCCATGCAGCTCCCGTCATCTTGCGTATTGAGGCACCTCCACACGCTGCATGTTGCCCCTCGATCATCTTCGGCTTTACTTCAAAAGTCTTGAGCCATAGGACAAAGTGAGGGGTAACCCGGAGGAAGGCCTCGCACACAACAATGAACGTCGTGATATGAAGAAAGGAGTCCGGAGCTAGATCATGGAAATCTAGCCCGTAGTAAAACATCAAGCCCCTGACAAAAGGATCCAATGCAAGGCCTAGACCTCGGAGGAAGTGGGAGACGAACACGACACTCTCGTTGGGTTCGGGGGAGGGGACGGCTTGCCCCCGGGGAGGCAGCCGATGCAGAATCTCGGCGGTCAGATATCTAGCCTCCCTCAAATTTTTGACGTCTTCTTCCATGACGGAAGAAGGCACCCATCGGCCTTGAAGGCTAGATCTGGACATGACTGAAGGTTTGGAGCACCTGAACTGAACTTTGGGCGTTTGAGCTTGAGGTGAGGGATGGATTCGATTGAGCACGGGAGGGAAAAATAAAAGGCCTCGTCCCTTTATAAAGAGGGTGGATATCGAGTGTCCTCTCTGTGTCCGTTTGGACTTGTCTATGATCTAGGAGTCCTAGAAGCGGTTGGGTTACCCACGCCCGTATTGATGAGAATCCCGGAATAAGGGGACACGATCTCTGCTTTAACAAGACATGCCAAGGAAACCGCCTCACATAACGCGCTAAGATGGGACAGTAAAATGGTTCGAATAAAAGCTTGGCCGTAGTGTGATGTCACACTACGAAGTACGTCGGGGGATTAGATTTGTGTAAATATTATTCTCTCTATGGCAATATGTGGAAACTTATTTTGCAGAGCCGGTCACTATCTTTGTGTTCAAAATCTTCTATGAAGTACTTGGAGGAGGAACCCGCCTTGCAATGCCGAAGACAATACGCGCGCCGGACTCGTCGTCATTGAAGCCTGGTTCAGGGGCTACTGAGGGAGTCCTAGATTAGGGGGTGTTCGGATAGCCAAACTATACCTTCAGCCGGACTCCAGGGCTATGAAGATACAAGATTGAAGACTCCGTCCCGTGTCCGAAAGGGACTTTCCTTGGCGTGGAAGGCAAGCTTGGCAATATGGATATTCAGATCTCCTACCATTGTAACTGACTCTATGTAACCCTAACCCTATCCGGTGTCTATATAAACTGGAGGGTTTTAGTCCATAGGACAACATACACATCAACAATCATACCATAGGCTAGCTTCTAGGGTTTAGCCTCTCTGATCTTGTGGTAGATCTACTCTTGTACTACCCATATCATCAATATTAATCAAGCAGGACGTAGGGTTTTACCTCCATCAAGAGGGCCCGAACCTGGGTAAAACTTCGTGTCCCTTGCCTCCTGTTACCATCCGGCCTAGACGCACAGTTCGGGACCCCCTACCCGAGATCCGCCGGTTTTGACACCGACACTAATCCTTAGAGAATCATTGAAGAAGGTTTCTATCCACATGACCAAAGCAACTTCACTCCAAGAGAAGCCACGGATAATCAATTCAATGAGAATACTCTCTTCATCATCCAAGATGCAATTCCACCCGAAGATCTTCCTCACCTCCGGCCCTACGCCATAGCCAAAGATGCATGGCCCCAAGTTGTTTCTCTCTACCGGGGAAGCACAAGCATGCAACGCTCCAACTATGAAGTGGTGCAAGATGAAGCCGATGAGTTTGCTATGAAGGAAGATGAAGAACCTCGTGAGCTTTATCGAAGAGTAACCAAGCTCGCGGTTTCACTCCGAGATCATGGGAGCAAGGACACGGATGACAATTGGATCAAGCGCAAATTCCTCAAGGCAATGATGCCTTACCACAAGGCTATGTCCTCCGTCATTCGTCAAGGGCCGGACTTCCACACCTTGTCCTCAAGTGAAGTGTTGGATGAGTTTGTGGCTATGAGCATCTTGGACAAGACCGCCGACAATGCGGTGCTTCACTCTCAAAGGGCAAAGAAGCCCAACCTTGCATTGAAGGCCAAGGTTTGTGTTGAAGAAGAAGAAGAAGAGGAAGAAGAGGAAAGCAACCCCGAAGATACAAAGTATGCCTATCATGAACACATGGCACTTGCTTCAAGGAAATTTTGGAGCAAGAAAATCTCAAGGCCAAACTTCAACAAGAACATCTCAAGTGGCACGAAGAGCAAGCAACGTGTGAGGACTTGCTATAATTGTGGCAATGTGAGCCATTTTGTTGCGGAGTGCCCGTATGAGAAGAGGGAAGACAATGGTGGCAAACTCATCCAAAAGGACAAAGCCAAGTCTTTCCCAAACAAGAGCAACTTCACCAAGAAGACCCCTCACAAGGCGTTGCTGGTTCAAGAAGAGTACCATGAGGATGATAATGATGATGAAGATGGTGAGTCCGTTGCCATGGCCTCCGTTGCCATTGCAACAACTCCACGAGTGTCTCTCTTCGACTCACCCAATGAGAACATCTCCGCCAAGTGCCTCATGGCTAAAGCCACCAACAAGGTAACCCCCAACATCAAAACTACCATCATTAATAATCCTTCCTTGACGGATTGCATTGATGAATATGAGGGATCTAGTGTGGAGGAAAATGAGTTTGAGTCCTTTATGGGTAAACTCAAGGGTAAATCCAAGAAGCATTTCGTTGCTCTCTTGGAAGATCTTGGTGAAGCCAATGACATGATCGAGGCTCATGAAGATACTATCTCCAAGATGGAGGGGCATAGTCATGACTATGCCGATGAGATTTCGGATCTTTCCAATGCTCTTGAGGAAGAGCATGGTCTTCGTTTGGCTCTTGAGGAGTCGCACAATGTTGATCACGCTAAGTTAAAGAAATATTTTGATCATGCTCTTGTTGTTTCCTGTGTGCTAAACTCCGAGAAGGCCAAGCTTGGGGTTGATCTTGCCAGACTCAAAGAGGAGTTTGACCTACTTGAAAAGGCTCACAAGGCCTTGAAGGGTGCTCATGCTAGCCTCAAAGAGTCTCATGATCAACTTCAAGTAATGCTAACCAAGGAGAGAACCACTTTTCCTCGTATGATGTTAATTGATAATGCAAATGCTACTAACCCATATTGTGAGAATGTGCATCTTGTTGAGGAGAACGCTAAGTTAAAGGAGCAACTTGAGAAAGGTCTTGTGTATTGCATACAAGGCGAGAAGAACCTCAATGACCTTTTGACCAACCAAAAGGGAGTTGTGGCCAAGGAAGGGATTGGGTACGTGCCCAAGTCCAAGAACAAGAAGGAGAATGACAAGGCCAAATGACCTCCTCCTCTCAAGCAAACCTTTGTGAAGGAGGGAGAGGGTGCTACTAAGGAGAAGGAGAAGAACACCACGAGGGGTAGTGATGCAAAGAAGGGCAACGCTTCCCTTCCTAACAAAGGCGGCGACTTTAGCCCTTCTTATGTGTTGTGCCGTGCTAGAGATGGACATGTTTATGCCAAATTTGTTGGTTCTCCTTATGAGTGCATTGAATGGTCTATTTGGGTTCCTAAGACCCTTTTTACTAACATCAAAGGACCCATTACAAAATGGGTACCTAAAACTAAGCATTGATCTCTTGTAGGTGTTTGCTTCCGGTGGGGGCTCATGGTTGCTCGATAGTGGAGCTACTAATCATATGACTGGAAGCAAGGACTTGGTGGTGGACGTGAAAAAGATTCCATCCATGCCCACCAATGTCGAGTGGGGTGACGCTTCATCCTCTAAGGTATTGGGACTCGACAATGTTGTCATTTCTCATGATCTTACCATCGAGAAGGTCATGCTTGTTGAGTCCCTTCCATACAATTTACTTTCCGTTCGTCAACTAGCACTCATGGGTTTTTCCACCTTCTTTGATGTTGATACCGTGGCCCTCTTGTGGAGCAAGACTCTTAAAGTAGCCTTTGTTGGGCATGTCGAAAACAGTCTCTATGTGATCAACTTTTCGAAGCGACTCACTAAGACTGCGACATGCCTAATGGCTAAAGTTGATGTGGGATGGCTTTGGCATCGCCATCTGGCCCATGTCAATATGAGATCTTTGCAAAGTCTTCTCAAGGGGGACCATGTCCGTGGACTAACAAATGTTAGTTTTGCCAAAGATCGTGCTTGTATCAAAGGAAAGCTACACGAAAAGGCTCACCCTCCCACGAGTATCATTTTCTCGAAGAGGCCTTTGGAGCTCCTTCACATGGATCTCTTTGGGCCTCCATCTTATGATAGTCTTGGGGGTAGGAAGTATTGCTTGGTGATTGTAGATGATTATTCAAGAGACACTTAGGTATATTTCTTCAAGAGGAAGAGTGAGACCCAACAAACCGTCATCGACTTTTCAAATGAGGCTCAACGTCAACACAATGCAAAGATCTTGACAATAAGAAGTGACAACGGCACCGAGTTCAAGAACTACACCTTGGATGATTTTCTTAGTGATGAGGGGATCAAGCATCAATATTCCGCACCATACACCCCTCAACAAAATGGTGTAGCGGAGAGGAAGAACCGAACGTTGATGGATGCGGCAAGGACCATGATGGCGGAGTTCAAGTCTCCATACAACTTTTGGGCCGAAGCCATCAACACCGCGTGTCATGCATCAAATCGGCTCTACCTCCGCAAAGGCTTGAACAAGACTCCATATGAGATACTCACCGGGAACAAGCCCAACCTCAAGTACTTTCGGGTGTTTGGGTGTAAGTGTTTCATTCTCAAGAAAGGTGTCCGTTTGTCTAAATTTGAGGCTAGAGCTCATGAGGGCATATTTGTTGGTTATGCTACAAACTCCCATGCTTACCGTGTCCTCAATAAGTCCACGAGACTTATTGAGGAGACATGTAATGTGGAGTTTGATGAGAATAACGGCTCCCAAGTGGAGCAAAGTGGCACTTGTGATGTAGGTGATGAAATTCCTCCCCAAGCCATAAGAAGAATGGGCGTTGGTTTCATCCTACCCATTGAGGAACCCCTTGTGTCCGAAGGAGAAGGACAATGCTCCACTATTGTGGAGCCATCACCAACCCAAGGCCCACACGCTTCCGAAGAACAAAGTGAAGGCCCTCAACCTCAAGAACAAGACCAATTGCAAGGTCAATCTCAAGATGGTGTTGTAACATCAAGTGATGCCCAAGGTCAAGTTCTCTCCTCCGAGCAAGTTCAAGATCAAGAGCTTCTTCGAGATCAAGAACAAGCTCAAGACGGCGCTCAAGATGATCAAGTGACCACTCCTCGTCTCACCCCCGAGGAGGAATTGGAGCGTCGTGCCGCCAAGATTGCTTCCAAGCTCTCCACCAAGGATCATCTCATGACAAATGTGCTTGGAAGCTTAAGAAAGGGGGTAAGCACTCGTAGACAATTACCAAACTATTGTGAACATCACGCGTTTGTCTCTTGTGTTGAACCCCAAAAGGTCTATGAGGCGCTCGAAGATCCGGATTGGCTCAATGCCATGCATGAGGAACTCAACAACTTCGAGCGCAACACGGTGTGGAGATTGGTGCCAAGGCCAACGAGGAACCAAAATGTCATAGGAACCAAGTGGATATTCAAGAACAAGCAAGATGCTCATGGGATTATCATTCGCAACAAGGCTCGGTTGGTAGCACAAGGCTACTCCCAAGTCGAGGGTATCGACTACGGTGAAACCTTTGCCCCCGTTGCTCGTCTTGAATCCATTCGCATGTTGATTGCATATGCTTCTCATCATAACTTTAAGTTACAACAAAGAGTGCTTTTCTTAATGGTCTCATCAATGAGTTGGTTTATGTCAAGCAACCCCCCGGGTTCGAGGATCCCTACTTTCCCAATCATGTGTATCAACTCGATTAGGCACTCTATGGCCTTAAACAAGCCCCACGTGCGTGGTATGAACACCTTACCAAGTTGTTACAAGACCGTGGTTTTGAAGTTGGGCTAATCGACCCCACTCTTTTTACTAAGAAGGTCAAAGGGGAGTTGTTTGTGTGCCAATTATATGTTGATGATATTATCTTTGATTCCCCTAACAAAGATTTCAATGAGGAATTTGCCGCTCTCATGACCTCAAAGTTCGAGATGTCTTCCATGGGAGAGTTGAAGTTCTTTCTTGGGTTTGAAGTGAAGCAAAGAAGAGAAGGAACCTTCATCAACCAAGCCAAATACACTCAAGACATGCTCAAGAGATTCAAGCTAAGTGATGTCAAGCCGGCGTCCACTCCTATGCCCGTCAAATGCCAACTTGACATAGATCCCAATGGTAAAGTGGTGGATCAAAAGGTATATCGCTCCATGATTGGCTCTTTGCTCTACCTTTGTGCATCTAGACCGGATATCATGTTGAGTGTGGGAATTTGTGCATGTTTTCAAGCCGCACCTAAGGAAAGTCACTTCATGGCGGTCAAGCGAATCTTTCGATATTTGGCTCATACCCCAAACTTTGGCCTATGGTACCCAAGAGGAGAAAACTTCAAGCTTGTAGGTTATTCAGACTCAGATTGGGTGGGAGACAAAGTGGATAGGAAGTCCACTTCCGGAGGGTGCCAATTTCTCGGTTGCTCTTTGGTGGGTTGGTCTTCCAAGAAACAAAGTTGTGTGTCTCTCTCGTCCACTGAAGTGGAGTATGTGGCGGCCGGTAGTTGTTGTGCACAACTCTTATGGATGAGGCAAACTTTAAAGGATTACGATGTCATTTGTGACAAAGTGCCTCTTTGGTTTGACAATGAAAGTGCAACCAAGATTTCTCTCAACCCGGTGCAACACTTCAAGACGAAGCATATTGAGATCCGGTATCACTTCACCCGGGATCATATTAGGCGAGGAGATATCGAGCTCAACTATGTCAACACTCTTGATAACCTTGCAGACATCTTCACAAAGCCCTTGGATGAAGCAAGATTTCGCGAGTTAAGGCATGAGCTAAATATCATTGATTCGAGCAATGTTGCTTGAACCCATGCACACCCCACCATACTCAACTTGTTATCTTGCTTAGGTGTAGGCATGGACATAGGGGGAGTGTTGTTCTCTCAATGAACTCTCCCTCCCCCATTATGCATAAATTGATCAACTCTTTCACATTAGCCATTTTGATGGCACTTGTGCTTCAAAGATGAGTTTTGGTCATGGGCCCAAGGATAATTCTTCGCGGTGCCATACCAATTGACTCAAACATAGGTGGCTCCGGCCACCGCCCTCTCCTTGGAGAGGTTCTTGTGGTTGGTCCTTGCTGTCTCTTCCCTTTCTTTCTTTCTCCGTGCTGAGCGTGTTCATGCGGTGTCTCGTTCACTTGTCGTTTTTTCTCGCGTAGCCCCTTTCTTTTTGTTTGAAACTTGCATCGTTTTGAGCTCACGGTACTACCGCGGCCTGCCACGGTACTACCGCTTGTGGAGTGCGCGGTACTTCCGCACCCAGCGCGGCAGTAATTTTTTACTGCCGCCTGGGGGAGCGATACTACCGCTTTGGTACGGCACTTCCGCCTGAGTGGTACTACCGCGATGAGATGCGGTACTACCGCGCTGCCGAGGGCGCGTGGGGTGAAGACCCGGGCAGGGGGAGTTCCAACTCCCCCATACCCATTTGTCTATCTCTCTCCCCACTGCCTCTCTCTCCTGCTCAAGAACGGCGCCGGAGAGCCTCGCCGGATCTCTGTCCCCGGATGCTCTCCTCGGATTCCGACCGGTGGGATCGTTCCCCACCACTTCCTCTTGCCATGGATCAAGGTATCTCACCAAATCCCTCTCTTTTTTGTTCGTGCTTTCGCTTCTAGGTTTTGGGGAGATGCATGCTGATTCTTGAGATTTTAGGCCAAATCTTTGCAAGGGTAGGATGTAGGAGAGTAGTGGTGCGTCGAAAGTGTACTTGATATGTTGTCCCGTGGTAGATTTGATCAACCGTAGTACCGCCTCGTTGTCGCGGTTGTTCTCAGATTCATCTGTTCGGATTTGATGCTGTGCGGTACTACCGCTCGTACGGTACTACCGCTCCTCAGGTGCGGTACTACCGCACGTGCCGCAGTACTAAAGCTCTACTACCGCTCCGAGCCCCGGTACTACCGTGCCACCGCGTGGTACTATCGCGACTCACCTCGGGCATAAAAACCGAAGACCGAACCCGAAAAGACCGAGACCGAACCCGAAAAGACCGAACTAGAAAAGACCGAATAAAATATGGTCTGCACAAATAGAAGACCGAACTTATTATGGTCTATTCGGTCTGGCTGCCTTCGGGACCGAATAGCCCGTATAGACCGAATTAAATAAGAGCCCATACGCAAAAGGCAATGCCATGTTTATCTAAGGCCCATCCGGCCAGCCCAATGGGTCACACACGACTACACGAGCATGTCCTGACCTCACAATTCACATAGAACCAGCCGAGCCGGCAGCCAATTCACTCGCGTTCCTCTTTTTCTCTCCCACTATGAACCCTAGCCGCCGCTCACCGCCCGCCACTATGGTCAGCCCGATGTGCCGTGAGACGTGAGTCCCAGACGTGCAGCGAGGCGCGCCATGCGCCCCTGACCGACGAAGGCCAGCGCTCCGAGCCGCGGCCCTGACCATGAAGACCGGGGCCCCGCGCCGCCATCCCCAACCCCTCATTGGTCGCTCCCCTGCCCGCGACGCGGCCGTTCGCCACCAGTGCTCCACCTCCCGACGACCTGTTCATCAGCTGCAGTCCTCTACCACGTTGTTCGCCTTCTCGTGGCCTACTGACCTCTTTCTGTTCTTCACATCGCAACTAAAGGTAAGCTACTTTACCCCTCTATGTACATTCTTGATTCCCATAAAAATAAGCACTGCTGCAGGGATTTTGTAGGCAATACATACCCTTGCTTTGTGTCAAATGTTAGCACTTGGAGACAACAAGTCGAACTATGTACTGTTCTTAACTAGAGGAGGCAAATGAGCTGCACATTGCCCTTGCTTTGTGTCCCATGAAAAACAGTTTTAGTTGCCCTGGACATTATTTACATGGAAGCAAATGCGTTCAAACATTTAGATCTGTGCAAATTATGGCCTTTTAAACTGTTGATGCCAGTTGATCCGATCTCAAATATCCTTCCTGTAGTGAAATTAATAATGTGTGCATGACCTCTTGATAACAATAACGCCCAGGATAATAGCCATCTAAATATGCATGTCTTATTATGTTTATGTTGCTAGTTCTTTTTGCTTTTTATTAATGTCAAATTGTATTGCTGCTATCTGCTCTATGTCCATCTAATAACATGTAACTTTCTTTTTTTTTAGATGTTATCTGTAGCTGCATCCAAATCCGAACATCATGATGAGGAGTTGAATGAGAGAGAGATGATGAGGAGTTGAATGAGAGAGATGATGCATTATTAGAGCAGATCTCAACGAAAGCACAAGATTATGTTGTATATTTGTCATCTTGTAGTAATCTGGAAATTTGTACTAGGTACTGATTGTATTTGGCATCAACCAAACACACTTCTTACTTGGTGTTAAATATGAATCTTGTTACTTCCAGTCAAATGTAAAAATGTATTTTTACTGGAATCTAAGTTGTAGCAATTAATTTGGTCTGTTTGGTCGGGACCGAAGACCGAACAGTAAAGACCGAAGACCGAATAGTGAATAACCGAAAAGACCAAAATTATTTCGGTCTTTAATTATGGAAGACCGAGTTCTTGGAAGACCGAAAAGACCGAACCGAACAAACCGAAAAGACCGAATGCCCGGGCTGAATCGCGACTAGGAACGACACTGATTTTTAGTACCGCGCGACCAGGCCGTACTACCGCTGCTGTTAAACCTTCTTCATGGCAATTACCATATGCATTTTCTACTGGTTTCTTGTGTTTTGCTGTGGTCTTTGTTTTGACTCGTCTCGCTTCTCGTGTGTGTTTGTGTTTTGTGTGTGTCTCTGGTGGTGGCTCCGGTGTCCTTGCTCGTCGTTCGAATCCAAGCCGAGACACGGGTTCCAAGCGTCTGCGCAACCAAGAGGATGTTCCAGAGGGCTCCAATGCCCCGAATCGATGAGATACCTCTTGCTGAGTTTGTCTCTCTCAGGAAGATCAACCCCTATGCGCATCCTCATGCAAACTTCAGAGGGAATGAACTGTTTTGGACCAAGTAGCAGAATCTCTTTTGCTTGGATGTGATCAAGGCCAAGCAGAATCTGTATGTGGATGTGCACTGGATCGACATGCATCACATGAGGGAGGATAAGCATCGTCACTACTTTGGTGAGGCCTTGGACCTTGTGGAGCAGTTTGCCATTGAGATGTGATC
The DNA here is from genome assembly GCF_002162155.2 of Triticum dicoccoides. NCBI lineage: Eukaryota > Viridiplantae > Streptophyta > Magnoliopsida > Poales > Poaceae > Triticum > Triticum dicoccoides. The sequence goes on along the minus strand of NC_041388.1, from coordinate 710,892,655 downwards.
TCTTTTCATCTGACCATGACCCCGAGCTGGTGGCCCAGTTCTTTGCCTCGGTCCACTTCCACTCTGGGGAGGATCGGAGGATGACCTGGATGACCAATGGACGTCAGTTGACTGCTACTTGGAAGGAGTTCATGGATTTTCTCAGAGTGCCTGATGAGGGGCTCCACACGCCGGTTGGTGTTCGCCCTCATGCCAACGCCGAGTCAGCTAACAAGGACAAGCTTATGCCGTTCTATGTTGAGAAGAAAATAGCCAGTGGCAAGTCGACGTGGGTGTTCAACCCGTTCCTTGACATCATGCACCGGATCTTCCGCCACTCCTTATTTCCCCGCGTTGGGGACAAGGACAAGGTGCATGCCTTTCTTGTGGACATGTTGCTCATTTGTGAGGAGGCCCGAGTGTCTCAGAATCAACCACTTGATGTCTCACATATCATGTGGTGTGAGCTTCGCTTCGCGGTTTTCACCCGCAAGGTACCCATCTATGGTCCATATCTGTTCCTCCCGATCTCGAAGACTTGGGAGAAGATCTATCCCAATGAGGAGTTTCTGGCCCCTGACTGGATCCGTCATGACTCCATCAGACTCCGCATCAAGCCCCAGTGGGATAACACTACTACTCGTGCCAAGGCTGAGGCTGCTAAGAGGGCAGATGATGAGGAGGAGATTGAGGAGGAGAGTGCAGCCGAGGACAGCTCTGCGGGATATGCACCACCCTCCACTGAGCCCTCATGGGAGAATAAGCTGAAGGCCAATATGAAGGCCTTGTTCTGCATGCAGGACAAGGGGCAGTATCGGACTCACGTGGCCTCCAAGGAGAGTCGCCGCCGTGACAAGAAGATCATGAGGGTGTTCGGAGAGGATGTTTCTGGCGGCTCTGAGGAGCACATCACTCTAGAGGCTGAATGGATGGCAAAACAAGGCTACAGGTGGACTGATTCTGAGGAGGAGCACATCACTCTGAGGAGCACATCACTCTAGAGTCTAGCGAGGAGCGTGTGAGCGACTACTCCGCTTGAGCCACCACTTGTGTTGTAGGTGTCCTCTATGCCTTTATGGCGTCTCGATGCCAAAGGGGGAGAGAGTGTAGGGATTTGCCATGTCGTGTCATGTTTGCTTCGCTTGTATTTGGTTTGTTGAACCATGTTTGCTTTGGTTTGGTTTGAGTTTATTTGAGCGTGTGCGACTTATCTATCATATGGTGTAAGACATATGCACTCTATCTATGGCACCTTACTGAGCTTATGTTATATTGTGCTACTTAGTTCATGATCTTATCTACCATCATGCTTAGTGTTAGCATTGTTATTGCAAGGTATGCCATGTCTATAAAATATAGGGGGAGTGTTGATCCTAGTATGTGTGCCGTGTAGTCCAAAGCACTCATCTAACTAGCACACATCTAGGGGGAGCCCGTCTATATTTTAGAGATGCATGGTTTGCTCATGTTCTATTCTTTCTCCCTTGTGCAAATCCCGTATTGTCATCAATCCACCAAAAAGGGGGAGATTGTAAGGGCATATTTATCCCTAAGGTGTTTTGGTGATTGATGACAATGCATTTGCGGACTAATCGTGTGTCTCGAGTATTTCAGATATTTCATGACTAGGCATGAGACGGTTAGGAGCCCCTCGAAGATTATTGAAGATGGCGGTTTTCTTTGTTCCTTTTTCGGTGGATTTGAGTCGTAGGAAAGCCATACTATTAAGAGGGGGTCCGCTTTGGAAAGGTTTGGGTGGAATCATCACGTACACGTTTACTCCTCTTTGCACCGCCTTTCCTTTAGCACCTTGGAGCATCCTTCGTTTCTTCTTGTCTGTGCAAAAAGAAGTCTTCCTATCTGTTGCTGTTCTGAGGCTTGCGGTACTACTACTCTTCGGAGCGGTAGTACCTCAGGCCCCTGCGGTAGTACCGCATGCCTTTGCGGTAGTACCGCAGGTGGTCACGGTAGTACCGCTCCTTGGGAGCCGTAGTACCGTGAGCCTTGGTCCGACATAACAGGAGTAGCGGAAGTAGGAGCGGATGTAATTTTTTACATCCGCTCCCCGCGTGGTAGTACCGTGTCGGACTTTTTGCACTGTTTTGTAATCACCGGAACTAGCCACGGACGTTTATCTGTCCACGGCCTTCCCAGGCTGGTCCAACCCTGCCTTGCGGTAGTACCGCAAGGGTGTGCGGTAGTACCGTAAGGCCTTGCGGTAGTACCGCTTGGAAGGCGCGGTAGTACCGCTTATCGCGGGCTGGTTAAGTGGATAACGGTTGGATTTCTCTCTCCACTATATAAGGGGTATCTTCTTCTCCGAGTTGACCACCTCTTCCAACCCTAAGCTCCATTGTTGCTCCAAGCTCCATTTTCGCCCGATCTCTCTCCCTAGCCAATCAAACTTGTTGATAGGAATTGGTTGAGAAGGCCTCGATCTACACTTCCACCAAGAGAAATTCAATTCCCCCCCACTAATCCCTTGCGGATCTTGTTACTCTTGGGTGTTTGAGCACCCTAGACGGTTGAGGTCATCGCGGAGCCATATTCCATTGTGGTGAAGCTTCGTGGTGTTGTTGGGAGCCTCCGATTAAGTTGTGGAGATTGCCCCAACCTTGTTTGTAAAGGTTCGGTCGCCGCCTCCAAGGGCACTAATAGTGGAATCACGGCATCTCGCATTGTGTGAGGGCGTGAGGAGAATACTATGGCCCTACTGGCTTCTTGGGGAGCATTGTGCCTCCACACCGCTCCAACGGAGACGTACTTCCCCTCAAAAGGAAGGAACTTCGGTAACACATCCTCGTCTCCACCGGCTCCACTCTTGGTTATCTCGTACCTTTACTTGTGCTAGCGTATTTGTGTTATCTCCCTTGCTTGCTTGTGTGCTTGTTGTTGTTGAATCATATAGGTTGCTCACATAGTTGCATGTCTAGACAACCTACTTTGATGCAAAGTTTAATTTGGTAAAGAAAAGTTAAAAATTGTTAGTTGCCTATTCACCCCCCCTCTAGTCAACCACGTTGATCCTTTCACCACCCCCTCCTCAGGCACAAGGGTCCGCACCCCCTGTAACTTCACGCATAATCCAATCGACCGAGCCTCCGGGCACCGAGACGTAGGGTTGTTACTTCCTCCGCGAAGGGCCTGAACTCGTAAATCTCGCGTGCACAACTTCATCGTAGCTAGGATCTTGCCTCTCCATACATACCCCCTATTTTACCGTCAGACTTAGAACCACGACAGTTGGCGCCCACCATGGGGCCAGTGTCTTAGCGAATTTCCAGTGAGGTTGCATTTTTCTCGATTCCCATCATCATGTTTTCCGGCGGTGGTTTGGCTGAGGGCCACGAGATCCGTCTCAGCGCGCTCGTTTTCGTCGCTGACGACTCCGACTGGCTCTAGGAGGCCCCTCTCGATGTCGAGGCGCTCCCCGTCCGCGGTGCGACGCACTTTCGCGTGTGCGTTCGCGGCGTCCTCTTGCAGCAGCCTCGACCCAGTATCGGTCGGCTCCTACTGTGTCTTCGCTCCCCGCTGTGCGCCGTCACAAACGATCTGGTTGGTCGCGGCTTCAGCGGTGGGTGAAGCATGTGGTGGCACGCCAGTCGACCACCCCCCAAGTTGCGTCAATCGAGCCAGACGAAACTCTCTATGACCCGTTCGATCTGTCGACTGGCTCCGTCGAGACCTTGTCCGAGTGCAACAGCAACGACCCTGCGGCAGAAGTCCTGATGGTCAACACACCACACAGCCCGCCTGGTTTTCGTCGCGTCGACGGAGGCGGCGATCCGTCCTAGGCACATGAGGAGTATCATTCCGAAGCTCTTACCTCACAGCAGAGGGAGGAACTTCGCCGCCGCAACATGGAGGCACTCCAGACGCCCATCGTCGGAGAAACCTCCGAAGCTCGGGCCTTGGAGGCGGCGCGCCTGGCCACTTTGGCTGAGCGCACTCGACTGGAGAACCTTCAGCATACACTCAACGTGCGTGCTCGACGGCAGATCCCTGAGTCCAGTTGATGACAACGACAACTGTTTCCGCCTGAACCACAGGTATACCGCACTCCAATTCAGAATCTTAAAGCCGCTGCACATATAGCGGAGTCCATCTAGCCGTCCCAGTCGGAGGCTGAAAGAGGTTTGATGCAAATCAGAGCGTTGCTGCGAGCAACAGGAGAGCAGAACACAACAGTATCTCAGTCGCGTAACAGAATACACATCAGTTCTGTGATGGCTGACTGATACGTTGGATAATTTTTGATTGCTCCATGCTATATTATCTACTGTTTTGGACTATATTGGGCTTTATTTTCCACTTTTATATTATTTTTGGGACTAACCTATTAACCGGAGGCCCAGCCTAGAATTGCTGTTTTTTTGCCTATTTCAGTGTTTCGGAGAAACAGAATATCAAACGGAGTCCAAACGGAATAAAACCTTCGGGAACGTTATTTTCTCATCGAACGTCATCCAGGAGACTTGGACCCTACTCCAAGGAGTCAAAGAGGAGGTCACAAGGGTGGGGGCGCGCCCCCCTGCCTCGTGGGCCCCTTGGTGCTCCACCGACGTACTTCTTCCTCCTATATATACATACGTACCCCCAAACGATCAGAACAGGAGCCAAAAACCTAATTCCACTGCCGCAACTTTCTGTACCCACGAGATCCCATCTTGGGGCCTGTTCCAGAGCTCTGCGGAAGAGGGCCGTCATCACGGAGGGCTTCTACATCATCATAGCCTCTCCGATGAAGTGTGAGTAGTTTACCTCAGACCTTCGGGTCCATAGTTAGTAGCTAGATGGCTTCTTCTCTCTCTTTGAATCTCAATACAAAGTTCTCCCTCTCTCTTGTGGAGATCTATTCGATGTAATCTTCTTTTTGCGGTGTGTTTGTTGAGACCGATGAATTGTGGGTTTATGATCAAGTCTATCTATGAATAATATTTGAATCTTCTCTGAATTCTTTTATGTATGATTGGTTATCTTTGCAAGTCTCTTCGAATTATCCGTTTGGTTTGGCCAACTAGATTGGTAGTTCTTGCCATGGGAGAAGTGCTTAGCTTTGGGTTCGATCTTGCGGTGTCCTTTCCCAGTGACAGACGGGGCAGCAAGGCACGTATTGCATTGTTGCCATCGAGGATAACAAGATGGGGTTTATTTCATATTGCATGAATTTATTTCTCTACATCATGTCATCTTGCTTAAAGCGTTACTCTGTTTTTAACTTAATACTCTAGATGCATGGAGTGGAGTAATAGTAGTAGATGCAGAATCGTTTCGGTCTACTTGTCACGGACGTGATGCCTATATACATGATCATGCCTAGATATTCTCATAACTATGCTCAATTTTGTCAATTGCTCAACAGTAATTTGTTCAGCCACCGTAGAATACTTATGCTCTTGAGAGAAGCCACTAGTGAAACCTATGGCCCCCGGGTCTATTCTCATCATATCAATCTCCATCACTTTAATCTTTCTTTGCTTTTTTACTTTGCTTTTACTTTACACTTTGCATCTTTATACCAAAATATCAAAAATATTATATCTATCAGATCTCACTCTCGTAAGTGACCGTGAAGGGATTGACAACCCCTAACCGTGTTGGTTGCGAGTAGCTATCGTTTTGTGCAGGTACGAGGGACTTGAGGGTGGCCTCCTACTGGATTGATACCCTGGTTCTCAAAAACTGAGGGAAATACTTACGCTACTCTGCTGCATCATCCCTTCCTCTTCTAGGAAAACCAACGCAAGGTCAAGACGTAGCAAGAAGGATTTCTGGCGCCATTGCCGGGGAGTCTACGCAAAAAGTCAACATACCAAGTACCCATCACAATCCCTATCTGTTGCATTACATTATTTGCCATTCTCCTCTCGTTTTCCTCTCCCCACTTCACCCTTGCCGTTTTATTCGCCCCCTCTCTCTATCCTCCCTCTCTATTTACCTCTTTTGCCTGCTTGCCTTTTTGTTTGCTCGTGTGTTAGATTGCTTGTTTGTCGCGATGGCTCAAGATACTACCAAATGGCGTGACTTCACCAATACCAATAATAATGATTTCCTTAGAACTCCGATTGCTCCTCTTACTGATGCTGAATCTTGTGAAATTAATACTGCTTTGTTGAATCTTGTTATGAAAGATCAATTCGCCGGCCTTCCTAGTGAAGATGCTGCTACTCATCTGAATAGCTACGTTGATTTATGTGATATGCAAAAGAAAAAAGATGTCGATAATGATGTCGTTAAATTGAAGCTATTTCATTTTTCACTTAGAGATCGTGCTAAAGCTTGGTTTTCGTCTTTGCCTAAAAATAGTATTGATTCATGGAACAAGTGCAAAGATGCTTTTATCTCTAAGTATTTTCCTCCCGCTAAGATCATCTCTATTATAAACGATATTATGAACTTTAAACAACTTGATCATGAACATGTTGCACAAGCTTGGGAGAGAATGAAATTAATGATACGTAATTGCCCTACTCATGGTTTGAATTTGTGGATGATTATACAAATTTTTTATGTCGGATTGAATTTTGCTTCTAGAAATCTTTTAGATTCGGCTGCGGGAGGCACTTTTATGGAAATCACTTTAGGAGATGCTACTAAACTCCTAGATAACATTATGGTTAATTATTATCAATGGCATACTGAAAGATATTCTAATAAAAAAGTGCATGCGATAGAAGAAATTAATGTGTTGAGTGGAAAGATGGATGAACTTATGGAATTATTTGCTACTAAGAGTGTTTCTTCTGATCCTAATGATATGCCTTCGTCTACTTTGATTGAGAATAACAATGAATCTATGGATGTGAATTTTGTTGGTAGGAATAATTTTGGTAACAACGCTTATAAAGGGAATTTTAATCCTAGGTCATATCCTAGTAATCCTTCTAATAATTATGGGAATTCCTACAACAACTCTTATGGAAATTATAATAAGATGCCCTCTGAATTTGAGAATAGTGTTAAAGAATTCATGAATTCACAAAAGAATTTTAATGCTTTGCTTGAAGAGAAATTGCTTAAAGTTGATGATTTGGCTAGGAACGTTGATAGAATTTCTCTTGAGGTTGATTCTTTAAAGCTTAGATCTATTCCTCCTAAGCATGATATCAATGAGTCTCTCAAAGCCATGAGAATTTCCATTGATGAGTGCAAGGAAAGAACCGCTAGGATGCGTGCTTCCAAAGATGCCTTTATTAAAGCGTGTTCCTCCAATTCCTATGAAAATCAAGATGAAGATCTAAAAGTTATTGATGTGTCCCCTATTAAATAATTGTTTTTCAATATGAATCTTGATGAAACTGATTATGATCTTCCTTCACCTAGAAGGCGTTCTTAAAATTCGAAGTATTTAGATCTTAATGATGAAATTGATGAAAGTGGGATTGAAAGAAATAAAAATCTAGATGTTGCTAAACCCACTACACTGAATTTCAAGGAATTTAATTATGAAAGTTGCTCTTTAATTGATTGTATTTCCTTGTTGCAATCCGTGCTAAATTCTCCACATGCTTATAGTCAAAACAAAGCCTTCACCAAACATATTGTTGATGCCTTGATGCAATCTTATGAAGAAAAACTTGAGTTGAAAGTTTCTATCCCTAGAAAACTCTATGATGAGTGGGAACCAACTATTAAAATTAAAATTAATGATCATCAGTTTTATGCTTTGTGTGATTTGGGTGCTAGTGTCTCCACTATCCCCAAAACTTTGTGTGATTTACTAGATTTCTGCGATTTTGATGATTGCTCTCTAAACTTGCATCTTGCAGATTCCACTATTAAGAAACCTGTGGGAAGAATTAATGATGTTCTTATTGTTGCAAATTGGAATTATGTGCCCGTATATTTCATTGTTCTTGATATAGATTGCAATCCTTCTTGCCCTATTATTCTTGGTAGTCCTTTCCTTAGAACGGTTGGTGCGGTTTTTGATATGAAGGAAGGGAATATTAGATTTCAATTTCCATTAAAAAAGGGCATGGGACACTTTCCAAGAAATAAAATAAAATTGCCATATTAAACTATCATGAGAGCCACTTATGGATTGCCTACCAAAGATGGCAATACCTAGATCTATCCTTGCTTTTATGCCTAGCTAGTGGCGTTAAACGATAGCGCTTGTTGGAAGGCAACCCAATTTTATTTTTATTCCTTGATTTTGGTCCTATTTAGTAATAAATAAATTATTTAGACTCTGTTTTGGTTGTGTTTTCTGTGTTTAATTAGTGTTTGTGCCAAGTAGAACCGTTGGGAAGACTTGGGGAAAGTCTTGTTGAACTTGCTGTAAAAAACAGAAACTTTAGCGCTCACGAGAACTGCTGTCATTTTTATTTGAAGAGTGATATTTAGTTAATTCTTTTTTAAGATGATTAATATATAAATTCCTCACGTCCAGAAATTTATTTTAGAATTTTTGGGGTTCCAGATCTTGCGCTAGCTACAGATTACAACAGACTGTTCTGTTTTTGACAGATTCTGTTTTTCGTGTGTTGTTTGCTTATTTTGATGAATCTATGGCTAGTAAAATAGTTTATAATGCATAGAGAAGTTGGAATACAGTAGGTTTAACACCAATATAAATAAATAATGAGTTAATTACAGTACCTTGAAGTTGTCTTTTGTTTTCTTTCGCTAACGGAGCTCACGAGTTTTCTACTTTAAGTTTTGTGTTGTGAAGTTTTCAAGTTTTGGGTGAATTCTTTTGATGGATTATGGAACAAGGAGTGGCAAGAGCCTAAGCTTGGGGATTCCCATGGCACCCCCAAGATAATCCAAGGACACCAAAATGTCAAAGCTTGGGGATGCCCCGGAAGGCATCCCCTCTTTCGTCCACTTCCATCGGTAATTTACTTGGAGCTATATTTTTATTCACCAACATGATATGTGTTTTGCTTGGAGCATCTTGTATTATTTGTGTTTTTGTGACTTAGTATGCCACAATCAACCTTGCTGTACACACCTTTTGAGAGAGCCATACATGATTTAAAATTTGATAGAATACTCTATGTGCTTCACTTATATCTTTTGAGCTATGTAGTTTTGCTCTATGTGCTTCACTTATATCTTTTGAGCGTTATAATTTTGCTCTATGCGCTTCACTTCGATCTTTTAGAGCACGGTGGTGGATTTATTTTAAATAAACTATTGATCTCTCATGCTTCACTTAAATTATTTTGAGAGTCTCTTAATAGCATGGTAATTTGCTTAATAATAATATGCTTGGTATTCAAGATTTGTGAAACTTTCTTTTGAGTGCATTGAATACTAAGAAAAGTTGGATGCTTGATAATTGTTTTGAGATATGGAGGTGATAATATTAAAGTCATGCTAGTTGAGTAGTTGTAAATTTAAAGAATACTTGTGAAGTTTGTGATTCCCGTAGCATGCACGTATGGTGAACCGTTATGTGATGAAGTCGGAGCATGATTTATTTATTGATTGTCTTCCTTATGAGTGGCGGTCGGGGACGAGTGATGGTCTTTTCCTACCAATCTATCCCCCTAGGAGCATGCGTGTAATACTTTGCTTTGATAACTTCTAGATTTTTGCAATAAGTATATGAGTTCTTTATGACTAATGTTGAGTCCATGGATTATACGCACTCTCACCTTTCCACCTTTGCTAGCCTCTCTAATACCGCACACTTTTCGCCGGTATCATACACCTACCATATACCTTCCTCAAAACAGCCACCATACCTACCTATTATGGCATTTCCATAGCCATTTCGAGATATATTGCCATGCAACTTTCCACCATTCCGTTTATTATGACGCACTCCATCATTGTCATATTGCATATCCCGGTACACCGCCGGAGGCATTCACATAGAGTCATATTTTGCTCTAAGTATCGAGTTGTAATTGTTGAGTTGTAAGAAAAATAAAAGTGTGATGATCATCATTATTAGAGCATTGTCCCAGTGAGGAAAGAATGATGGAGACTATGATTCCCCCACAAGTCAGGATGAGACTCCGGATGAAAAAAATATAAAAAAAAGAGGCCAAAGAAGCTCAAATAAAAAGAGGCCATATAAAAAAAGAGAGAAAAGGCCCAAATAAAAAAAAATAAAAAAATGAGAGAAAAAGAGAGAAGGGACAATGTTACTATCCTTTTACCACACTTGAGCTTCAAAGTAGCACCATGATCTTCATAGTAGAGAGTGTCTCATGTTATCACTTTCATATACTAGTGGGAATCTTTCATTATAGAACTTGGCCTGTATATTCCAATGATGGGCTTCCTCAAATTGCCCTAGGTCTTCATGAGCAAGCGAGTTGGATGCACAACCACTTAGTTTCTTTTTGAGCTTTCATATACTTATAGCTCTAGTGCATCCGTTGCATGGCAATCCCTACTCACTCACATTGATATCTATTGATGGACATCTCCATAGCCCGTTGATACGCCCAGTTGATGTGAGACTATCTTCTCCTTTTTTGTCTTCTCCACAACCACCATTCTATCCCACCTATAGTGCTATATCCATGGCTCACACTCATGTATTGCGTGAAGATTGAAAAAGTATTGAAAATGTTAGAGTATGAAACAATTTCTTGGCTTGTCATTGGGGTTGTGCATGATTTAAATACTTTGTGTGGTGAAGATAGAACATAGCCAGACTAGATGATTTTGTAGGGATAACTTTCTTTCGCCATGTTATTTTGAGAAGACATAATTGCTTTGTTAGTATGCTTGAGGTATTATTATTTTTATGTCAATATAAACTTTTGTCTTGAATCTTTCTAATCTGAATATTCATATCACAATTAAGAAGATTTGCATTGAAATTATGCCAAGTAGCACTCTGCATCAAAAATTCTCTTTTTATCATTTACCTACTCGAGGACGAATAGGAATTAAGCTTGGGGATGCTTGACACATCTCCAACGTATCTATAATTTTTGATTGCTCCATGCTATATTATCTACTGTTTTGGACTATATTGGGCTTTATTTTCCACTTTTATATTATTTTTGGGACTAACCTATTAACCGGAGGCCCAGCCCAGAATTGCTGTTTTTTGCCTATTTCAGTGTTTCGGAGAAACAAAATATCAAACGGAGTCCAAACGGAATAAAACCTTTGGGAACGTGATTTTCTCACCGAACGTGATCGAGGAGACTTGGACCCTACTCCAAGGAGTCAAAGAGGAGGTCACGAGGGTGGCCCCCCCTAGGGCGCGCCCCTGCCTCGTGGGCCCCTTGGTGCTCCACCGACGTACTTCTTCCTCCTATATATACATACATACACCCAAACGATCAGAACAGGAGCCAAAAACCTAATTCCACCGCCGCAACTTTCTGTATCCACGAGATCCCATCTTGGGGCCTGTTCCGGAGCTCTGCCGGAGAGGGCCGTCATCACGGAGGGCTTCTACATCATCATAGCCTCTCCGATGATGTGTGAGTAGTTTACCTCAGACCTTCGGGTCCATAGTTAGTAGCTAGATGGCTTATTCTCTCTCTTTGAATCTCAATACAAAGTTCTCCCCCTCTCTTGTGGAGATCTATTCGATGTAATCTTCTTTTTGCGGTGTGTTTGTTGAGACCGATGAATTGTGGGTTTATGATCAAGTCTATCTATGAATAATATTTGAATCTTCTCTGAATTCTTTTATGTATGATTTGTTATCTTTGCAAGTCTCTTCGAATTATCCGTTTGGTTTGGCCAACTAGATTGGTAGTTCTTGCCATGGGAGAAGTGCTTAGCTTTGGGTTCGATCTTGCGATGTCCTTTCCCAGTGACAGAAGGGGCAGCAAGGCACGTATTGCATCGTTGCCATCGAGGATAACAAGATGGGGTTTATTTCTTAGTTATGCCACCAGTTGTGTCCCACTACTCAATTTTGCCACTAGAAATTTCAACTGCTCAAAAATGCCATCGCTTCATTAGACACATGCTCAAAATGCCACTAAACACCATTATTGTGATCTTGAATCTCTTTTGCCATGTTATAATGACATAAATACCTATGAACCAACATGCCAGCTCTCCCTCTATCTCACTACAATAAAGTATGGGGCCCACTTGATCCCAACAGCGTTCTTATTTTCCTGTAAAATTATTCGCTTGGTTACTCCTGACAAGTGGGGCCACACATATCATTGTGAGATAGAGAGAACTGACATGTGGGTCTAGACTTATTTTTGTCATAGAACATGGTCAACGGGTTTGACGTAAAAATAACAATGTCTAATGGCATTTTTGAGCAAACATCTAACAGAACGATAGCATTTTGAGATATCTAATGGCATTTTTGAGCAAGCATCTCACGGATTGATGCCATTTTTGAGCAGTTGTAACTTCTAATGGCAAAACTGAGTAGTGGGACACAACTAGTGGCATAAATGATAAGAACCCTATTTCATATTGCATGAATTTATCTCTCTACATCATGTCATCTTGCTTAAAGTGTTACTCTGTTTTTAACTTAATACTCTAGATGCATGCTGGATAGCGGTCGATGAGTGGAGTAATAGTAGTAGATGCAGAATCGTTTCGGTCTACTTGTCACGGACGTGATGCCTATATACATGATCATGCCTAGATATTCTCATAACTATGCTCAGTTCTATCAATTGCTCAACAGTAATTTGTTCACCCACCGTAGAATACTTATGCTCTTGAGAGAAGCCACTAGTGAAACCTATGGCCGCCGGGTCTATTCTCATCATATCAATCTCCATCACTTAAATCTTGCTTTGCCTTTTACTTTTCTTTTACTTTACACATTGCATCTTTATACCAAAAATACCAAAAATATTATATCTATCAGATCTCACTCTCGTAAGTGATAGTGAAGGGATTGACAACCCCTAATCGCGTTGGTTGCGAGTAGCTATCGTTTTGTGCAGGTACGAGGGACTTGAGCGTGGCCTCCTACTGGATTGATACCTTGGTTTTCAAAAACCGAGGGAAATACTTAAGCTACTCTGCTGCATCATCCCTTCCTCTTTAGGGAAAACCAACACAAGCTTAAGACGTAGCACTGACACAGTCCAGTCGGCCCACAACCCAAGATTGCCCCTGCGGAGTGAGGGACGTGGGCATCACCAGGATCAATATGTGGCTCGGAACCACGAGCAGTATGATCACCGAGTCGACCGTGATGACCGCCGTCGAGTGCCCACACCTCCTCCGAGGAGTGGATCATATGTGCCCCGGCAATATGATGACAGGCACCCGCACAGTGGTGAACAAAGAGTACCAGTGGACCCAAGGGAGCCAGGTTTTGATGCGAGATCGATTCTCGTTCAAGCTCTGGTCGACAAGAACAGAGCACACAGAGAGGGACTTGACAGAGATCGCCCGACTGGCAACAGAGTTCATGTTTCCGGTCCAGAGTGTTTCAGCAAAGCCATCTGGGATGCAAAGATTCCTCCCAACTTTAGGTTGGCGACTGGAGTTAGCAAGTTCACTAGTGAGTCCAAGCCTGACACTTGGCTTGAGGATTACCGAGTGGTTGTACAGATCGGTGGTTGCAATGATGAGGTGGCCATGAAGCACCTCCCCTTGATGCTCGAAGGATCAGCTAGAGCCTATTTGAATCAGTTGACTCCAGGAAGTATATTCAGTTGGGAAGAGTTAGCCCGTGTGTTCGTCAGAACATTTGAAGGTATATGCAAACGACCTGCAGGGTTGGCAGAATTACAGCATTGCGTGCAAAAACCGAATGAAACTTTGAGAGACTACATCCAGAGATGGACCACTTTGCATCACACAGTGGAGAATGTGTCTCAGCATCAAGCAGTGTGTATCTTCAAGGAGGGCCTTCGGTATCGTGAGCTTAACCTGAAATTCGGTCGGACAGGAGACATGACCCTGACCCGAATGATGGAAATAGCCACTCGGTACGCAAATGGTGAAGAAGAAGACCGACTCCACAGCGGCAAGAGCAAACCAGTCGGCCAAGATGTTGGAAGAGGTAATTCCAATCAGAAATAGAAACGTAAAGTCGAGCCTGCAGGGGCTAGTGAAACTGCAGCAGTGATCCAAGGAAAGTTTAAAGGGAAACCTAAGGGGCCCTGGACCCCCAAGAAGGTGAAAGATCAAGCAGGGAATGATGTGTTGGATTTGCCATGTCACATTCACATGAAGAAAGACGAAGAGGGAAATCTGATTTATCCAAGCATACCACTCGACAGTGTCGACTCCTTATCCAGCAATTCCGAGAGAAACAACCCAGTGAGAAAGAGTAGGAGTCTGATAAGGATGAGGACAAAGAGGAAGATGATGGTTTCCCCAATGTCAATTCCACCTTGGTGATTTTTGCTGACATTGAGAGCAAAAGTCGACTGAAAGTCATAAACAGAGAAGTAAACATGGTTGCCCCGGCAACGACGACATATTTGAAGTGGTCGCAAACTGCAATCACATTTGACCAGTCCGATCACCCAGCACGCGTTGCCACTCCAGGGCGGCAAGCATTGGTAGTCGACCCAGTGGTTGGAGGCACTTCACTAGCCAAAGTGTTGATGGATGGTGGCAGTGGTCTGAATATTCTTTACGCTGAAACCCTGAAGGGGATGGGAATTCCGATGTCCAAGCTTAGTGAGAGCAGGATGAGCTTCCACGGCGTTATCCCTCGAAAGAAAGCTGAATCACTTGGTCACATCACTCTTGACGTGGTTTTCGGTGATTCTAAGAATTACCGTAAGGAAAAGTTGACATTTGAAGTGATAGATTTTCAAAGTGCTTATCATGCTATTCTGGGCAGGCCTGCATATGCTCATTTTATGGCTCGATCGTGTTATGTCTATCTTAAGTCGAAGATGCCTGGTCCCAGAGGTGTGGTCACAGTTACTGGTAATCGGCAGAAAGCAGAAGAGTGCCTTCAGAAGGGCTCAAAAATTGTTGATGAACAGATGGCAGCAGTTGAAATGCAGGAATACCAGAAGAATGCAGATCCAAGTAATTTGCTGCGGGCTAAGAAACCTGCCTCAGAGTCTGCATTTCAGTCGACCGGTGAAACAAAGTCGGTTCATATTCACTCGACCGATCCAAATGCTGCTCCGACTCATATCTCAACGATGCTCGACAGCAAATAGGAAGAAGCGCTCATCCAGTTCCTCTGTGAGAACCGGGACATCTTCGCATGGAAACCTTCTAACATTCCAGGTGTGCCCAGGGAGCTGGCTGAGCACCATTTGTGAGTCGACCCAAAGGTAAAACCAGTCAAAGAGCATCTCCGACGGTCTGCCGTACAGAAGAGAAAAGCAATTGGCGAGGAAGTGGCACAACTTCTGGCAGTTGAGTTCATCCGAGAGATTTACCACTCCGAGTGGCTCGCCAATGTCATCATGGTTCCTAAGAAAGACGATTCACTTCGTATGTGTATCGACTTCAAGCATATCAATCGGCCTGCCCGAAGGATCACTTCCCTCTTCCTCGCATCGATCAGATAGTTGACTCGACTGCAGGATGTGAGCGGTTGGCTTTCCTGGATGCATATTTCGGGTACCATTAGATCCGACTGTATGGACCAGATGAAATAAAAACAGCTTTTATCACCCCGTTCGGGTGCTTTTGCTATGTCACCATGCTTTTTGGTCTCAAGAATGCTGGTGCCTCATTCATGCGCATGATACAGAAGTGCCTGCTCACTCAAATCAGTCGGAATGTGGAAGCATACATGGATGACATCGTGGTTAAGTCACGTAAAGGTTCCGACCTGCTAACTAACCTCGCTGAAACCTTTGCTAATATGAGGAGATATGATATCAAGCTCAATCCGTTGAAGTGTATGTTTGGAGTTTCAGGTGGCAAGTTACTTGGTTTCCTCGTTTCCGAACGTGGGATCGATGCAAACCCTGAGAAAGTTGGTGCAATACTCTGAATGAAACGCCATGTGCGCGTACACGATGTTCAGAAGCTTACTGGTTGTTTGGCTGCTTTGAGTCGATTCATCTCTTGTCTCGGTGAAAAGGCTTTGCCTTTTTACCGATTGATGAAGAAATCTGATAAGTTCGAGTGGACTCCTGAGGTTGACGCGGCGTTTGTAGAGCTCAAAACCCTACTTGCCACCCAGCCATTGCTCGCTGCCCCAATCAGCAAGGAGCCTTTACTACTTTATATTACAGCCACTTGACAAGTCGTCAGTATAGTACTCACGATCAAGCGAGAAGAAGGTAAAACCTACAGGGTTCAGTGCCCAGTGTATTATTTTTCTGAAGTTTTAACCCCATCCAAGTAGAGATATCCGCATTATCAGAAGCTTGTCTATGGGATTTACTTGACCATAAAGAAAGTTGTGCACTACTTCTCAAATCATTCAATTACAGTCGTTAGTGACGCTCCATTATCAGAAATTTTGAACAACACAGATGCAACTGGTCGGGTGGTCAAATGGGCGATTGAACTCCTTCCATTGGATATCAAGTTTGAGGCAAAGAAAGCAATCAAATCCCAAGGAATAGCAGATTTTCTCGTCGAGTGGATCGAACAGCAGCTGCCGACTCAGATTCAGTCGGAACATTGGACTATGTTCTTTGATGGATACAAGATGCTGAATGGTTCCGGTGCTGGAGTAGTCTTGGTATCCCCGTGAGGCGACAAAGTCAGTTACATCCTGCAGATTCACTTTGATTCCTCCAACAATGAAGCTGAATACGAGTCACTTCTGTATGGGTTGCGTATGGCCATTTCACTCGGTGTCCGTTGCCTAATGGTCTACGATGACTCAGATTTGGTGGTTAATCAAGTGATGAAGGAATGGGATGTTAGGAGTCCAGCTATGACTGGTTATTGCAATGTAGTGAGAAAATTGGAAAAGAAGTTTGAGGGGTTAGAGCTTCACCATATACCCGACTGAAGAACCAAGCAGCTGATTGCTACGTCTTGAGCTTGCGTTGGTTTTCCCCGAAGAGGAAGGGATGATGCAGCAGAGTAGCGTAAGTATTTCCCTTAGTTTTTGAGAACCAAGGTATCAATCTAGTAGGAGGACACACTCAAGTCCCTCGTACCTGCACAAAACGATAGCTACTCGCAACCAACGCGATTAGGGGTTGTCAAGCCCTTCACGTTCTCTTACGAGAGTGAGATCTGATAGATATAATATTTTTGGTATTTTTGATATAAAGATGCAACGTAAAAAGTAAAGGCGAAGTAAAAAGCAAAGCAAGATTAAAGTGATGGAGATTGATATGATGAGAATAGACCCGGGGGCCATAGGTTTCACTAGTGGCTTCTCTCAAGAGCATAAGTATTCTACGGTGGGTGAACAAATTACTGTTGAGCAATTGATAGAATTGAGCGTTGTTATGAGAATATCTAGGCATGATCATGTATATAGGCATCATGTCCGTGACAAGTAGACCGAAACGATTCTACATCTACTACTATTACTCCACTCATCGACCGCTATCCAGCATGCATCTAGAGTATTAAGTTAAAAACAGAGTAACGCCTTAAGCAAGATGACATGATGTAGAGAGATAAATTCATGCAATATGAAATAAACCCCATCTTGTTATCCTTGATGGCAACGATACAATACGTGCCTTGCTACCCCTTCTGTCACTAGGTAAGGACACCGCAAGATCGAACCCAAAGCTAAGCACTTCTCCCATGGCAAGAACTGCCAATCTAGTTGGCCAAACCAAACAGATAATTCGAAGAGACTTGCAAAGATAACCAATCATACATAAAAGAATTCAGAGAAGACTCAAATATTATTCATAGATAGACTTGATCCTAAACCCATAATTCATCGGTCTCAACAAACACACCGCAAAAAGAAGATTACATCGAATAGATCTGCACAAGAGAGGGGGAGAACTTTGTATTGAGATTCAAAGAGAGAGAAGAAGCCATCTAGCTACTAACTATGGACCCGAAGGTCTGAGGTAAACTACTCACACTTCATCGGAGGGGCTAGGATGATGTAGAAGCCCTCCGTGATGACGACCCTCTTTCGGCGGAGCTCCGGAACAGGCCCCAAGATGGGATCTCGTGGATACAGAAAGTTGCAGCGGTGGAATTAGGTTTTTGACTCCTCTTCTGATCGTTTGGTGGTACGTGTGTATATATAGGAGGAAGAAGTACGCCAGAGGAGCAACGAGGGGCCCACGAGGCAGGGGGTGCGCCCTATGGGGGGGGGGCGCCCCCCACCCTCGTGACCACCTCTTTTGTTCCTTGGAGCAGGGTCCAAGTCTCCTGGATCACGTTCAGTGAGAAAATCACATTCCCGAAGATTTTATTCCGTTTGGACTCTGTTTGATACTCCGTTTCTTCGAAACACTGAAAGAGGCAAAAAATAGCAATTCTGGGCTGGGCCTCCGGTTAATAGGTTAGTCCCAAAAATAATATAAAACCGGAAAATAAAGCCCAATATAGTCCAAAACAATAGATAATATAGCATGGAGCAATAAAAAATTATAGATATGTTGGAGACGTATCAGGCATCCCCAAGCTTAATTCCTGCTCGTCCTCGAGTAGGTAAATGATAAAAAGAGAATTTTTGATGCGGAGTGCTACTTGGCATAATTTCAATGCAAATCTTCTTAATTTTGGTATGAATATTTAGATTCGAAAGATTCAAGACAAAAGTTTATATTGACATAAAAATAATAATACTTCAAGCATACTAACAAAGCAATTATGTCTTCTCAAAATAACATGGCCAAAGAAAGTTATCCCTACAAAATCATATAGTCTGGCTATGCTCTATCTTCACCACACAAAGTATTTAAATCATGCACAACCCCGATGACAAGCCAAGCAATTGTTTCATACTCTAACTTTTTCAAAACTTTTTCAATCCTCACGCAATACATGAGCGTGAGCCATGGATATAGCACTATAGGTGGAATAGAGTGGTGGTTGTGGAGAAGACAAAAAGGAGAAGATAGTCTCACATCAACTAGGCGTATCAACGGGCTATGGAGATGCCCATCAATAGATATCAATGTGAGTGAGTAGGGATTGCCATGCAACGGATGCACTAGAGCTATAAGTATATGAAAGCTCAAAAAGAAACTAAGTGGGTGAGGGAGTCCTGGATTAGGGGGTGTTCGGGTAGCCGGACTATACCTTCAGCCGGACTCCTGGACTATGAAGATACAAGATTGAAGACTTCGTCCCGTGTCCGGATGGGACTTTCCTTGGCGTGGAAGGCAAGCTTGGCGATGTGGATATTCAAGATCTCCTACCATTGTAACCGACTCTATGTAAACCTAACCCTATCCGTTGTCTATATAAACCGG
The DNA here is from genome assembly GCF_002162155.2 of Triticum dicoccoides. NCBI lineage: Eukaryota > Viridiplantae > Streptophyta > Magnoliopsida > Poales > Poaceae > Triticum > Triticum dicoccoides. The sequence continues at coordinate 710,873,471 of NC_041388.1, read as the reverse complement.
AGGGTTGTAGTCCGTAGGCAATCAACTCCATATACAGCAATCATACCATAGGCTAGCTTCTAGGGTTTAGCCTCCTTGATCTCGTGGTAGATCTACTCTTGTACTACCCATATCATCAATATTAATCAAGCGGGATGTAGGGTTTTACCTCCATCAAGAGGGCCCGAACCTGGGTAAAACATCGTGTTCCCTGCCTCCTGTTACCATCCGGCCTAGACGCACAGGTCGGGACCCACTACCCGAGATCCGCCGGTTTTGACACCGACATTGGTGCTTTCATTGAGAGTTTCTCTGTGTCGTCGCATTTAGGCCCGATGGCTCCTTTGATCATCAACAACGATGCGGTCCAGGGTGAGACTTTTCTCCTGGATAAATCTTCGTCTTCGGCAGCTTCGCTCTGCCGGCCAATTCGCTCGGCCACCTGGAGCAGATCGAAAGCTACGCCCCTGGCCATCAAGTCAGGTTTGGAAGCTTAAACTACACGGCTGACATCCGCGGAGACTTGATCTTCGACGGGTTCGAGCCACGGCCAAGCGCGCCGCACTACCTCGAGGGGCATGATCTAGCTCTGCCCCCGGACAGTGTCCTGGAGGCCGCACACGCATCGGTTCCGACCCCTAATTCGGAGCCTATTGCGCCAATCGAGGATGAGCGGTTGGACATCACCTCGGGGGCTGCGATCCCAAAAGCGATCAAGCCGAACGCTAGCCCCGCACTCTGCGCGACCCGTGACTCCGAGGATCCGGACTCCTCCCCGGACTCCGAACGCCCCGCGCCCCTGCCAATCGAATCCGATTGGGCGCCGATAATGGAGTTCACCATCGCAGACATCTTTCAGCATTCGCCCTTTGGCGACATCCTGAATTCTCTTAAGTCTCTCTCTTTATCAGGAGAGCCCTGGCGGGACTACGGTAAGTGAGGATGGGATACGGACGATGAGGAAATTCAAAGCCCACCCACCACCCACTTTGTAGCCACTGTCGACGATCTAACCGACATGCTTGACTTCGGCTCCGAAGACATCGACGGCATGGACGGCGATGTAGGAGACGAACAGGAACCAGCACCTGTAGGGCGCTGGAAGGACACCTCGTCATATGACATATATATGGTGGATACTCCAAAAGATGGAGATGGCGATGGAACAATGGGGGATGACGCCCCCAAGAAACAGCCAAAGCGCCGGCGTCAGCGGCACCGCTCTAAATCCCGCCAAAGCAAAAAACGGTGATTCCGGCACAGGAGATAATACTACCCCGGATAGCACCGAAGAACACCCACCTCAGCAAGATTCGGCACAGGAAGATGGAGAAGCCAGCCCTCATGAGAGAGCGGCAGATCGAGAGATCGAGGATGATAACTATACGCCTCCCTCCGAAGACGAGGCAAGCCTCGATGATGATGAATTCGTCATACCATCAGACCCCGCCGAACAAGAGCGTTTTAAATGCAGGGTTTTAGCCACGGCAAGCAGCCTCAAGAAAAAGCAGCAATAGCTTAGAGCTGCCCAAGATTTGCTAGCCGACAGATGGACTGAAGTCCTTGCGGCCGAAGAGTATGAACTCGAACGCCCCTCCAAGAGTTACCCAAAGCGCAGGCCGCTACCCCGATCACAGGAGGAAGCACCTACATCACCAGCGCATGACATGGTAGACCGGCCACCTCGCGGCCGCGACAGAGAGGCCTCTCGGCCCTCCACCGAAGCCATGCCCCGACGCCGCTCAACTAAGGCACGGGAAAATGCGCCAGACCTGCGGGACATACTGGAGGATAAGGCAAGACAAACAAGATCGATCTACGGATCGCGCAGGCGCCCTACGACATGTGACAATGATCTTCACTCCGGATACAACAAATCCAGCCGGGCCGAACACAACAGACATAGCTCTTCCGAGCTGCGTCGTGATATAGCCCAGTACAGAGGCGCCGCACACCCGCTATGCTTCACGAATGAAGTAATGGATCATAAAATCCCAGAGGGTTTCAAACCCGTAAACACTGAATCATACGATGGCACAACAGATCCGGCGGTATGGATCGAGGATTATCTCCTTCACATCCACATGGCACGCGGCGATGATCTACACACCATCAAATACCTCCCGCTCAAACTTAAAGGACCGGCCCGGCATTGGCTTAACAACTTGCCAGCAGACTCAATCGGTTCTTGGGAGGACCTGGAAGCCGCATTCCTCGACAACTTCCAGGGCACTTACGTGCGACCACCGGATGTCGACGACTTAAGCCACATAATTCAGCAGCCAGAGGAATTGGCCAGACAATTCCGGACACGGTTCCTAACAAAGAAAAACCAGATAGTCGACTGTCCGGACACAGAGGCCCTAGCAGCCTTCAAGCATAACATCCGTGACGAGTGGCTTGCCCGGCACCTGGGACAGGAAAAGCCGAAATCCATGGTAGCCCTCACGACACTCATGACCCGCTTTTGCGCGGGAGAAGACAGCTGGCTAGCTCGCAGTGACAACTTATCAAAGAACCCTGGTAATTCGGATACCAAGGACAAAAGTGGCAGGACACGTCGGAATAAGCAAAAACGCCACGTTAGCAGCGACAGCAATGAAGACACGGCAGTCAATGCCGGATTCAAAGGCTATAAATCCGGTCAGCGGAAAAAGCCATTCAAAAAGAATACTCAGGGCCCGTCCAGTTTGGACCGAATACTCGATCGCTTGTGCCAGATACATGGCACCCCCGAAAGGCCAGCCAATCACACTAACAGGGATTGTTGGGTGTTCAAGCAGGCAGGCAAGTTAAGGGCTGAAAACAGAGACAAGGGGCTGCACAGCGACGACGAGGAGCCCAAGCCGCCGAACAACAATGGACAGAAGGGCTTTCCCCCACAAGTGCGGACGGTGAACATGATATACGCAACCCACATTCCCAAGCGGGAGCGGAAGCGTGCGCTATGGGACGTATAGGCGATGGAGCCAGTCGCCCCAAAGTTCAACCCATGGTCCTCCTGCCCGATCACTTTTGATCGAAGGGACCATCCCACTAGCATCCGTCATGGCGGCTTCGCCGCATTGGTTCTCGACCCAATCATCGACGGATTTCATCTCACAAGAGTCCTCATGGACGGCGGCAGTAGCCTGAACCTGCTTTATCAGGATACAGTGCGGAAAATGGGCATAGATCCCTCAAGGATTAAGCCCACAAGAACGACCTTTAAAGGCGTTATACCAGGTGTAGAGGCCAACTGTACAGGCTCAGTAACACTTGACGTGGTCTTCGGATCCCTAGACAATTTCCGAAGCGAAGAGTTAATCTTCGATATAGTCCCGTTTCGCAGTGGCTATCACGCCCTGCTCGGACGAACCGCATTCGCAAAGTTCAATGCGGTGCCGCACTACGCATATCTCAAGCTCAAGATGCCAGGCCCTCGAGGAGTAATTACGGTCAACGGAAACACCGAACGCTCCCTCTGTACGGAGGAGCATACGGCGGCTCTCGCAGCGGAGGTACAAAGTAGCCTTCTCAGGCAATTCTCCAGTCCGGCCATTAAAAAGCCAGACACTGCCAAGCACGCCCGGAGTAACCCACAGCAGGACCGCCTGGCACACTCTGAGCAAGCGTAGCAATGCGGCCCCAACCCCAGCTTTCGCGACATAGCGAAACCAGTACCTCGCATACATAACTACGCCCTTGAAATACCATGGGCACAGGGGAAGGGGGACAATAACGGCACGCCCAAAATATGGCTTAAAACATACTAGGGGCCGCCGGATTCTTTTTTTAATGTTTTCTTACTTTCAGGACTCCATACTTCGGATGACCTGTTCGGCAATTCGACTGCCGCACAAACGATGCAAGATCCAGGGAGGCAGATAAGCCATGCCGCATTATGGAACTCCCAGGTGGTCTCTGTTACGAGTGGTATACCTGTTTTAAATACAATTCCGCGGCCTGCCCCTGGTCAGGACATACTGAATAGTCCAATATCTTTTGCTTACCACACTATTTGTATCGTTCGGCTTTGATAAATAGCCTCTCTATAAACAATGCTTAGCTTCTTGTCTATTTTTTGCATTGTCTTCTTTTCACATTTATGTTTATTAAATGACATGATTCACCCGTACACCATGGTACGGCAAACACGCCAGGGGCTTCAGTACCCATCATAATGGTGTGAGAAGTCCGTACACTTTCACAAGTGCGGCACCCCGAACTTATAGCACTATATGCATCGGCTCCGAATCATGATTTGGGTCAATAGTTGGGTTTGCCCGGCTCCTATGTTTTGGTGCCTTACATTCCGCTCTATCGGCTAAGGTAGCACTAGGAGAACCACTGCGATTGTGCCCCAGTTCAGCTGGGTTAAGCACCTCACTGGAGAAAGCTAAAACTGACTGTCATGATGTGGCGAGAGACCGGTCGCTGTTCGAGAGGTTTTTCGAGTCCCTAAAGGCTTATACCGCTTCGAGCGAGGAGCCGGCTTTGTCCGGCCAAGGCGTGGATAGCGCCTCAAACTCGGTCTTCCGAACTAGGGGCTTCGCCGAAATTTAAAATTATAGAGTTCTATGGCTAAGTGAGAGTGTTCAAGCATTATAGTCCGATTGCCTGGTTCATTGTGCTGAGCGCCTCCCTTGAAGGACCCAACTATGGGAAAAAGAGCGCTCAGGTTTATCCCGAACACCCCAGCACTAGTGGCACGGGGGCAGAAGCCGACGACTGGCCATCTCTCAATTTTTTGATAAACGGCCGCACAGAAAGTAATATTTTAAATTCAAGCATTGCTTAGCGCATATGAACAAGTTTTCAGCGCACAGGATAACACGAGCGAGTTCATTCAAAAATTACATCCTTGGTACATTCATCCGCCACAAGGCGGGCACCTGCAAGAACATCCTTGTAGTAGTTCTCGGGCTTGCGATGCTCCTTCCCCGGCGGCGGCCCGTCCTTCACAAGCTTCTCACCGTCCAGCTTACCCCAGTGCACCTTTGCACGGGCAAGGGCCCGACGGGCACCTTCGATGCAGACGGAGCGCTTGATGACCTCAAGCCTCGGACAGGCCTCCACCAGCCGCCGCACCAGCCCGAACTAGCTCCCAGGCAGGGCCTCTCCGGGCCACAGCCGAACTATGAAGCCCTTCATGGCCTGCTCGGCCGCCTTGTGGAGCTCGACCAGCTGTTTCAGCTGGTCACTCAAGGGCACAGGGTGTCCGGCCTCAGAATACTGAGACCATACCACCTTCTCCGTCGAGCTACCCTCTTCAGCTCGGTAGAATGCGGCGGTGTCGGATACGCTGCGGGGAAGATCTGCGAATGCCCCTGGAGAGCTCCGGATTCGGGTAAGTAACACGTAGTTCACTTTTATATTTCTGCTTTGCATAAAGAATGCCTTACCCGCTGCTATCTTCCTCATCTCCTCCAACTCTTGGAGGGCCTTTTGGGCTTCAGCCTTGGCAAATTTGGCAGTTTTAAGGGCCGCAGCAAGCTCGGACGCTCGCGTCTTCGAGTCGAGCTCCAAACTCTCATGTTTTTGCATGAGAACCTGAAGCTCTTGCCGCACCTCGCCGACCTGCGCCTCAAATTTCTCCCGCTCGGCGCGCTTCGTGGCCGCTTTCTTCTCGGCCTCGGACAGCGCCTGCTTGAGGGTCACCACCTTAGTTGTGGCCCCTACAATAAGCAGTATACTCCTGTCACTTTTTGCAATTGCGCCTTCCTATAGGCATTTTTTCTGTAAGGTATCTCTTACCTTCTTTCTCCTCGAGCCGCCATTTGGCAAGTCCAAGCTCTTGCTCGGTCTGCTCGAGGCCCTGCTTCAGGGCACCCACCTCCACAGTCAGTGCGGCGGTGGCCAGCAGCGAAGCCTACATACGTATATTGACTCCTTTTTAGTTAGACTCCTGCGATATTTAATAGATCCTCTATTCGGCTTTTCTTTCCGAACGCCAAACAGAGCATCAGGGGCTACTGTCTATACGGTAATATTTTTACTTACCTCGAAGCCTGTTAGAAGGCTAGCACAAGCTTCAGTCAGTCCGCTTTTGGCGGACCGAACCTTCTGGACCACCGTACTCATGATGGCACGGTGCTCCTCGTTGATGGAGGCGCCCTTAAGCTCCTCCAGCAAATTGTCCAGCGCCTCCGGTTGGACGGAGGAAGCCGGCTCAGTAGGCTTGCTCCTCTTGGCAGGAGTTCGCCTACCGCGGTCTGGAACCATTGATGATTCCGGTGCAGTGTCCGGCTTAAAGCCGGACTTGGAGCCTAGGGGGGTCTTGTCCCCTTCACTCCTGGAGTCCGGGAGGTTGCCTTGCGGCTCCTCCGGGACCACCTGCTCCTGCCCCGGAGCTTGTCGCGACGCCACTTCAGTGTCGTCTGCAGTGCGGGGGGAGACAGCGGGAGGAACTGAGTTCACGTCCGATGAGTCCAGGGAGCCGCCCGACGATTCGTCGAATTCAGCCCGGGGCGGACTGCATAATTACATTTGACATTAGGGAAAGCTGTGCAACAAAGGAACATCATGAGTTACTCTAATATCCGAACTTACGATTTCGCCAGATGCTTGGCCCTGTTTGGCCACTCCTCTTTGCCCTCTTCGGCGTTGGGGGCATGGTCCGGCAGAGGGGTCTTCCTTTTCCTAGACCCCTCGGCCTCTCCCGTTGGGGCGGCCTTCCTCTTCTCTCCTTCCTCCACTGGGGGGGGAGAGTTTTCTACTTCCTCCTCCTCGTTTTCGCGGGAGGAGGGCGTCTCGGACTCGTCAGATGACGAGTCCGACACCACCACATTGCGAGCACTCTTTTGAGTCCCCGTGGTCTTCTTCTTCTTGGCCTTCTTCTACGGCACCACATAAGGCGCCGGAACCAGCAACTTCACTAGTAGAGCTGGGGCTGGGTCTTCGGGCAGCGGAGCCGAACAGTTAATCGGTCCTGATATTGCCCGCCAAGCCTGTCAAAGGTAAGGGAGTTTAGATCCCGCATAGAGTCAAACTATGAAAAAAGCTTAACATCATGTAAAAGGTGTAGATGGCTTACCTCGCTAGCGTGACGCTGCGAGCTGTATCCGCGGTCCTCAGAAGCGGATGCGGGAGCCTCGGCGCCCTTGAATAGCATCTTCCAGGTGTCTTCGTACGTCGTGTCGAAGAGCCTGCTGAGGGTTTGATGCTGCGCCGGGTCGAACTCCCACAGATTAAAATCCTGTTGTTGGCACGGGAGGATCCGACCGACGATCATATCCTAGATTATATTAACGAGCCAGACTGGCTTGTTCACTAGGGACTGGACGCATGTTTGCAATCCGGTCACCTCTTTTTCATCACCCCACGACAGGCCCGTCTCTTTCTAGGACATAAGCCGCGTGGGGGGTCCGGATCGGAACTCGAGGGCTGCGGTCCATTCCGGATAGCACGGCCCGGTGATATAAAACCACCCAGATTGCCATCCCTTTAGGGTCTCCACGAAAGAGCCCTCGAACCATAGGACGTTGGCCATCTTGCCCGCCATGGCGCCTCCGCACTCCGCCTGGCTGCCGCGCACCACCTTGGGCTTGACGTTGAAGGTCTTGAGCCAGAGGCCGAAATGGGGGTGGACGCGGAGAAAAGCCTCGCACACGACGATAAACGCCGAGATGTTGAGGATGAAGTTCGGAGCCAGATCGTGGAAATCCAGGCCGTAGTAGAACATGAGCCCCCGGACAAATGGGTGGAGTGGAAAACCCAGTCCGCGGAGGAAGTGGGGGAGAAATACTACCCTCTCATGGGGCCTTGGGGTGGGGAGCCCCTCTTCGGGAAGCCGGTGCGCGATGTCCTTGGACAGGTATCCGACCTTCCTTAGCTTCTTGATTTTTCCCTCCGTGACGGAGGAGACCATCCACTTGCCTTCCGCTCCAGACATTGCTGGAGAAGGTTGAGGTGGGAAGTGCGGGCTTGGGCGCTGGAGCTCGGGTGCGCAGGAGATGGATAGGCAAAGGAGGAAGAAGGCGTAGGTAAAAAGGTGGATCCTTGTCCCCTTATATGGGCGGATGCGGTTGTGCGTCCCCGCCTGCCTAGTAAAACTCGCTTTCCTCCCAAGCGCCGTGATAAGTGGCGCGGTTGGGTTACCCACGTCCGTATTGATGAGAATCCCGTAAAAAGGGGGTACACAATCTCTGCTTTGACAAGATGTGCCAAGGAAACCTCCTCGCAAAACACGCTGAGGTGGAAAAGTGAAAACGATTCGAGTGAAGGACTTGGCTGTAGTGTGTTGACGCACTGCGGAATACGTCAGCAGATTTGATTTGTGTTAATATTATTCTCTCTATGGCAATATGTGGAAGCTTATTTTACAGAGCCGGACACAACTCTTGGTGTTTACAATCTTCTATGAAGGACTTGGAGGAGGAACCCGCCTTGCAATGCCGAAGACAATTTGCGCGCCAAACTCATCGTCATTGAAGCCTGGTTCAGGGGCTACTGAGGGAGTCCTGGATTAGGGGGCGTTCGGGTAGCCGGACTATACCTTCAGCCGGACTCCTGGACTATGAAGATACAAGATTGAAGACTTCGTCCCGTGTCCGGATGGGACTTTCCTTGGCGTGGAAGGCAAGCTTGGCGATGCAAATATTCAAGATCTCCTACCATTGTAACCGACTCTATGTAACCCTAACCCTATCCAGTGTCTATATAAACCGGAGGGTTGTAGTCCGTAGGCAATCAACTCCATATACAACAATCATACCATAGGCTAGCTTCTAGGGTTTAGCCTCCTTGATCTCGTGGTAGATCTACTCTTGTACTACGCATATCATCAATATTAATCAAGCAGGACGTAGGGTTTTACCTCCATCAAGAGGGCCCGAACCTGGGTAAAACATCGTGTTCCCTGCCTCCTGTTACCATCCGGCCTAGACGCATAGTTCGGGACCCACTACCCGAGATCCGCCGGTTTTGACACCAACATTGGTGCTTTCATTGAGAGTTCTGCTGTGTGATTGGCAAAAGGATCGATGGCTCGTCTGTAGGTCAACTGCGGTGTCGGCATCTTCGTCACCGGCTCGACTGGTCACCTTGGCTCGACCAAGGACCGTGCTCCACCTCTGATCATCATGTTCGGACAAGGTCCTTCATCAACAACAACTCCGATCTCTATCAAGATCATGGAGGAATCATCCATGGAGCTCGGGGGCTCAACGTCAACATTGCCCTCGGGCGACCGTGCTGTTTTTTCGAACAGCAAACTTGTATCCTCTGCCATCACCTCTTAGAGCATCGCTTTGACGATTTCTTTGGTGGAATTGTGTGGAATTGAGTCTTCAAAGACCATGCCAAATTTCATCGAGTTTCGATGGAGAAATCTCTGGCAATCTATAATATACCGGAGCCCTGTCAAATCTGGACGGGAATCTGGACGAGTTTAGGGCGTGATGTCCAGCTTCTAGCTCGGACGTCCTTTGGAAGATCCAACTGTTGATCGGCTGTAGAATTACTATATCTACCACCCCTCAAAATTTCAGCTGGATCTGACCGTCCAAACTCCGGGAACCCTCCGATTAATGCATCACTTTTCGGATCTATTTTCCGCGCGAATACGGATCTGACCCAAATTCATGTTTCTTTATGAACGTGATATTGGACAACCTTTTTTAAGGAATTTTCTTCTATGGTATGGCGCGTTGTTTTAAACACGTACACATAAAGTTTTAAGACTCCTTCGAGGTAATCTTCACCATCACGCTGGTGTCAAACCAGTCCAGCGGTATTGCTCCACGGCTGCCGACCTGCGCTACACACGTCGCCACTTTATTGAGTCGAGCTCAATTTCTTCGGATCATCATCTCGGCAAGCCGAACAAGAGTTCGACATCGCGAAGGATAAATCATCACCAACATCGCCGCCCCACGGATTACACGGAGCGGGCATACCGGCATCGCCGCACGGTCACTTCATCAAGCCGGCATCGACCATGTCACGACCTGCATCGGCAGGGCCGCACTATTGCTTCTTCAAGCCGGTGTCCGTCACGCCGACCTACTTCGACTCATCGGCTGACATCGAGGCTTCGACATCTCGGCTGGACCGGGGGCTTCGCCATCTCTTCATCAACCTACTCCGGACACTTCGGCGTCACTAGCCGACCAGCTCCGTCACGTTAGCCGGGCCGAGGGCTTTGCCTCGGCGAGTCAACCTTTACCAGCATTGCCATGCCATCGTTTTATCACCCATCAGGCAATGGGTGTGCGGAGGGAGTCCCAATTTTGGGAATCACCTTCCTTCGTATTGCTACAACAAATAAACCAGGTGCTATTAATCCCAGTATTTTTTGCTTGCTTGGGTTCATTTTTCCCAAGGAATTATTACTCTGGTTTGTCCATGATATGTACACAGGTCTATCAAATGGTGACCGCATTAACAATGGTCGCATGGTGGTTCGATCAGTTTCCGTACATAGTCCGGCGAACGCCGCATCCGGAGCTCGGATCGACCTGTGAATTCAGGCTTTGCCACGCCTTTACTACATCATGCCGATGCCCTGCATCGACATTGACTTCGGCGCCAGGCCATATTTCTTCTATTCCTCACTTTGCATAAATTATTTATTATGCAACATTTTTTTAATTATCATTATTACTATTATCTCTGGTTTGCACTATTTTTTGTGCATAGGAAAATGATCCGGGGACTTCGGCGTCACTCTGCCGGTCTGCATTGACCGTGCTATGTCACCACTTCGGCGTGTCGAGATCTCCGCTCCGCCACCTCGAGACCAGCTTAGGGGATGGAACCTTGCCCCGCATCAAGCTCGGACCGCGTCATCAATACCGAACACATTAACCAGCTAAGTCGCTTTCATGCTCAAAGCTTTAATTTCTAACTTGCGTTCAGTTCGACCAAGCATTATACTTTTTTGGAAAAAAGTTGCTTGTAAAAAATTTCCTTGTCCAAACTTTGTTTGTGCCGCATAAATTCAAATACCTTCATTTGGGGGCTTCCTTCATGAAGCTTTCCCACTTGCATATGATTATACTTGTACAGCTTCGTTCCTTGTTCGTGTATTACGCCACAATATGCACCATATTGACTTAAGCGATTTGCAAGCTGGGTTGCCTCGCTCCTGTGTTTACCCCTACGTTCCCGATTGTTCGGCTAGGGAGTAAAGGGAGCACCTTTGCGATTGTCACGATCGGGTCGCCCGAGCTGGACCTCAGACTTGGTGAAGCCGAAAGCTAGCGCTCTTATAGTTTTCAATGATGGTCGGCACACAACGGAACTCATGAGTACAAAAAATCTATTGCACAAGTCTCATAATAACAATGAGCACCGAAGAAAGGTATCGGTGGAGGTAATATTTTCTTCGAAGATGCTTCTTACAGTTCACGGTAATATAGCATAAGTTCCCTGAGCGCGCTTTGTCTGTTACAGCCTTATGGCCTGATTGCCTGGTTATTGGAAACACCGTCGATATTCTCGACCGATGGAGTACATAACACTTTTTGGTCCTTGACCGAAGAGGGAGAAGATGACGGTTGGTTAAGACGCGTTTAAAGTTCGGTTGAACATAGATATGATATAAGTATTTCGGTACATGCAATCATTCTTCTACCCAAGTCACTTGGGTGCTCTTAAGTTTATTTGAGCCGTTTTATAATAAGTGTTCTTCTTCTTAGTCGTTGCAAAGTTTTATTATTATTATTTATCACTCCTTTTTTTTGACACGAGTGTGCGGTCACTAGCCGAGGAGCCTACTTTCTCTCTCAAAGCCGCTAGAGATTAGTTTGCTAAACTGGCCTGATGAGAAGTACTCCGCCCTCGGGATAGGAGGTTGAAGCTGTAGGCTGACCCGCTCGAAGTCTTGAGATAGGATATATCATGTTAAAGCACGACAGAAGCACTTCTTTTTTCTAAGACCAACTTTCGGATTGGCACCGAACACTTGATATTGTTCGGACGCCATGTTTTTATTGACGTTCCTTGGTTTTCCAAGCTTTTTGGCACTTTTAAACTATTTGTGCTTTTCCAGCATTAGTCTCGTAGTGCAACGCCGGACACCTTTAGGGTTTCGACAAAAACATTCTCAGATATTGCTATATATGCATCGGTTTCGAATTGTGTCTTCGGTCAATAGTTGGGTTGCCCGGCTCCTGCACTTGCTTCCTACGTTCTGTTTTGTTCGGCTAGGCGTGCAAAGGGAGAACCACTGCGATTGTGCTTCTAGCTCACATGGTTAAGCACCTCAGTGGAGAAAGCCGAAAACTAACTTTCACAATAAGCGTAAACTGGTCAGCGATCCGATGACTATGTTAAATGATGGGCCATTCATAACATTGGACGAAGTGTTTATGACTCGACCCCGACTGTCGCCGAACACTACCGGGGGCTATTAACTGGCCTCCCAAACTAAATCCTCAATATTTTGCTCTTACATTAGAGCTGAGGTTTAATGATCATGCTTAGCATGACAACCCAAAGAAAGGAACCGTTAGCAGGACTATTTTCTTTGGAAGACATTTCTTCTGTTAAACAGTAATATAACTCTCTGCGTACCTTTGTTTATAAAACCGTATGGCCAGATTGCCTTGTTTGTTGTAAATCTTTGCCCTCATAAAGGCTTCATAAAGTAGGACAAACACTCCTCGGCTACTGGCCGAGGAGGTGGAAGCCGATGGTCGGTCAACAAAGTTTTGTACAATGCGGATCCGAGCATTAATGACGTAAAGTACTTGGATACATAGAGTCATTACACATAATTTGTGATTTTACTATGGATATTGATCCATAATTCGGCCACCCGTGCCCGCATTAAGGCTCGGGGGCTACTGGGCTTCGGGCTTATTATTTACAAATATTAAAGGGGCACATTGATCCCCTGATCTGGTGTTACCACCCGACAAGTGTCTCGGGGGCTACTGCATTGCTTGTCCAATGCAGAAAATTTTAAGTGCAATACAGTTGCCGAGGAGATTTTGATCCTTAGGTTGGTCGGCCACACCCAACCTGAGTCTCGAGGACTAAGCACGCCGCTTTTTGTGTCCCGAAGTATTCTGCCGAGCTAGGACTTGATCCTCAGGCCGATTTTGCAAATCAACCTGAGTGTCAGCGGCTACTGGGATCAGCGGTCTTACTTCATCCTTCAGGTGCATATCGGGTTTTAGACCGATACACACCTTGAGGGCTACTGGCCATATATCTCGGCAGAGAATAAATTGCAATAATAAAAAATATTGACAAAAATTGGCCCACAGTCGGGGTGGTGCACCACCTCGGAAGCAGTCCGGCATAAAGCTCAGGCGCTAGTGGCTGGCTCCATAGAGGGCATTTCCGGCATTAAGCTCAGCTAAACTCCTTTAACTTTTCTGAACCAAGGTGATATGACACCTTGTATATAGTCCGGCGTTTGAGCTGGGACACTGTCCGGCGTTGGAGCTTGGACGTAGTCCGGCGTTGGAGCTCGGATACATTCGGGCGTTGGAGCTCGGAAGCAGTCCGGCATTGGTGCTCGGCCGCAAAAGATACCTCGAATGCAGTCCGGCGTTAGAGCTCGGACGCAAGAGGACATTGCCTCCCGGGAACAACTTCAAACCCGAGGTGTGGCATAAAAATAACAAGGCATTGATAAAGGCCGGAAACTTAAAGGGGCTCCTCGGATAGCCGACGTGTAAACTCGCCTAATGCATTTCGGCGATCCTCAAGATCGAAGATGAGAAGATTTGTTGAACCAGTTTTCAAGACCGACGACCGAAGATGAAGAACAGTTCGGAAGAATCGAGGAGCATCCCTAACTTGAAGACCGGTTCACGGGGCTACTAACGGTGTCCTGGACTAGGGGGTACTCATCACATCGTCTCCCGATCAGTTGGATTGGGCCGAGGACCCCCATGGCCGTATACTCATGGGCCAGTTCGGACAGCTGCCGCATACAAGGAAGATTCCACAAAGACTTGGCGATCAAGACAAGGACTTCTCCCCACCGGCGTATTCGGCTAGGACTCTTGTTAACCTAGGCCTCTGGTGCATTATATAAACCAGGGCCAGGCTAGTCGATAGAATACACAACATACATAACAATCATACCATAGGCTAGCTTTTAGGGTTTAGCCTCCTTGATCTCGTGGTAGATCTACTCTTGTACTACCCATATCATCAATATTAATCAAGCAGGACGTAGGGTTTTACCTCCATCAAGAGGGCCCGAACCTGGGTAAAACATTGTGTTCCCTGCCTCCTGTTACCATCCGGCCTAGATGCATAGTTCGGGACCCACTACCCGAGATCCGCCGGTTTTGACATCGACAAGCGCCCACAGCCTAAGAGCTCCATTGATCCGACTAAAGTTGAAATCCGAGGCGTGGTCAACTTGATCATGGAAGTTTTGGTCGTTATTCCCGATTGGACAGTGCCGTACATTGCATATATTCTCAGGAAAGAGCTCCCAAAGGATGAAGAAGAGGCTCGTCAAATTGTCCGTCGATCCAAAGCCTTTACTGTGATGGGTGGACAGCTTTACAAAGAGAGTGTTTCTAGAGTCGCTCAGAAATGCATCACACCAGAAGAAGGCCGAATGATCCTCAATGATATCCACTCGGGGACCTGTGGTCACCACGCGTCCTCTCGGACCATCGTGGCCAAAGCATACCGAGCGGGGTTTTACTGGTCACGTGCCAATGAGATGGCAAAGGAAATAGTCGACAAGTGTGAGGGCTGTCAGTTCTACTCCAACATGTCCCACAAGCCTGCATCAGCATTGAAGACCATTCCACTCATCTGGCCATTTGCTGTTTGGGGATTGGATATGGTTGGACCTCTGAGGACTTGCAGGAGTGGCTTCACCCATCTGCTCGTGGCAATCAACAAGTTCACCAGATGGATTGAAGCTAAACCTTTCAAAAACCTTGAATCAAGTACTGTTGTCAGCTTCATCAGAGGATTAACGTTCAGATATGGAGTTCCACACAGCATCATCACAGATAATGGGTCAAACTTTGACTCAGACGAGTTCAGAGCTTTCTGCGCTTCCCAAGGCACTCGGGTCGACTATGCTTCAGTTGCCTACCCACAGTCGAATGGACAAGCGGAGAGAGCAAACGGTTTGATCCTCAAAGGGCTGAAACCTCGATTGATGTGTGACCTCAAGCATGCAGTAGGGTCTTGGGTCGATGAGCTACCATTAGTGCTTTGGGGATTGAGAACAACTCCCAATCGGTCGACTAGTCGGACTCCCTTCTTCTTGGTGTATGGGGCTAAAGCTGTGCTTCCGGGTGACTTGCTTGACAATGCACCCCGAGTGGAACTTTTCTCATAAACTGAAGCAGAACAAGCTCGACAGGACGCTCTTGATCTTCTGGAAGAAGAGAGAGAGATGGCCTTGATCCGCTCGACTATCTATCACCAAGACCTTCATCGATTATACGCCAG
The DNA here is from genome assembly GCF_002162155.2 of Triticum dicoccoides. Classification (NCBI taxonomy): domain Eukaryota; kingdom Viridiplantae; phylum Streptophyta; class Magnoliopsida; order Poales; family Poaceae; genus Triticum; species Triticum dicoccoides. The sequence goes on along the minus strand of NC_041388.1, from coordinate 710,858,126 downwards.
AAACGTCAGAGGTCGAGCATTTCAGGAAGGTGACCTAGTGCTTAGAATGGATCAGCAACGGCCGCACAAGCTTGCTCCCGCCTGGGAAGGTCCCTTCATCATTACTAAGGCGCTCCACAACGGAGCATATCACCTCTACAATGTGGAGCACAATAAAGACGAGCCACGCGCTCTCCGACGTTTTTATACTTAAGTCATTCAGACTATCGAGATGTAATAAGAAGTACCTTTTAGTTTGTTTATCAAAGACACAGTTTTACAGTTTCCTAAATGGTTGTTGTTGCTTATACATGTGTTTAAAATCCCCCAGTGGGTGGCTTAGCCGCGAATCCGTTTCGCCTAAGTTTCGAAGACAAACTCCGAGTGACACTAGTATAAAAAGGGCCTATTGTCCCGGTTCCTGAACCGGGACTAAAGGGTCGGTACTAATGCCCTGTCCCTTTAGTCCCGATTCAATCCAGAACCGGGACAGATGGGCCTCCACGTGGCCTATGCGCGGAGCCCAGGCAGGAGGGCCTTTGGTCCCGGTTGGTGGCACCAACCAGGACCAATAGGCATCCACGCGTCAACATTTCTATGGCTGGGGTTTTTGTTTTTTTGAAGGGGGGGGGTTTGGGGGTTTTGGGGGGTTAATTTAGGTGTTTTATATATTGTGTTAGCTAGCTATAATTAATAGAGAGAAGTGTCCTCTCTTATGTTCGTGCTTGGTCGACGCTACGTACTATACATACGCATAGAGAGGACTAGACACGCTAGCTAGCTAGTAAGCAAACGAAGGAAATAGAAGATCGTCATGAACATATATGCATACAGAGAGAAGTGATATCGACCACCTCTCCTTCTCCGAGAGATTGGTCGAACAACAAGTTCTCGTATATCTATCCGACACTACCGGCTACATATATACAATAATTATCTCTTAAAATATAATCTCCTAACATACGGACTCATGGTCCACATAGTATTCTCCGTCTTCAGCGATCACGTGGTCAAGAAAGAATGCCGCCAATTCCTCTTGAATTGCTCGCATGCGAGCTGGTGCTAGGAGTTCATCCCTCTTTCGAAACATCTAATTTGAAGAAGGGGGTCAATACATATATATATGAATGAATGAAACTCAACACAAATGATGGTAATAAAATAAAATTGTGAATGTTGTTATTTACGTACTTCATATTGTTCGTCAGAGTAGCCCCGCTCACAGGTCGTGTGGCGGATGGACTCGCAAACGTAGTATCCACAGAAATCATTCCCTTGTTCCTGCCACAACCACTTTACAAGAAATAGAGGTCAATCAAACTGATAAGCAAGAATGCCAAATGGTATTGATGAAACTAGCGCTTCAATCAATAGGAGATGCACGGAACATGCTACTATAGTACTTACTTTCGGGTGTCTAAATTGCGGCTTCTTCGGGAGTCCTGGAGCTTTTTTGGTGAATTTTTTCCAAACCCTGCCAGACAAAGAAAACAATTACTTGATATATCAGGAAATGAACAAAGTTGTTGATATGGTGGATAATGATCGATTTAAATTACTTCTCGAGCATTTGAGTCATGTCCGCATAGTCCTGGGGTTCTTTTCGTCTTGAGTCTAAGACGGTTACTAGTCCCTGCTCAAGCTTAATCTCTAGGAGAATATAGTGGAAACTGCACACGCATGCATAACTCATCAATTACATTACTATAACCTTGACTAATATATAAGGGAAACCGAATACGCACAAGACAGTAACACTCACTTGAAGTTGTAAGGAAAGAGTATTATATCTTTGTTTTCATTTATTACCAACAATCGTAGCAAGTTGGCCTCGGTATCTGCGGCATGAAATTTAACCTCAGTTGCATCTATGAGATATGTGTTAATGAACCCAATATCACCGACTTGTCTTTTCTTCAATTCGGCGATCTTCAATCTGGATAATATAGTGAGGATAATTATAAATACATGCAATGAAAGAGCTGAGCTATATAGAGAGACTTAATGACAGAAGTAGTACTACTTACAGACAGTAGCAGGTGACCGTTGCTTTATCGAGGGCAATTGATTGAAAAACTGAAAGAACTCCTCAAATGGAACAGGCAACAGTTCAATTCCAACGAGGTCATGCTCCTTTTTAACTCTCACATACAAAGTACTCCTCCCCCCAGACTCTCTGCAGATTTTCAAGTACCAATCATGCAATCTTCGCATCATCGTTGATAGAGATCATTCATCTTTGACGAGAGGCTTCCTGTACTCGTATCTTTGTATCTGCACCTCCATGAAATCATAATGTACATCGTCGGGCAGGTAGTCGCCAAGATTGCTATAACCGGGCACCATCCCCGGACCATTAGCGATGATGTCGCTAGGCACCTTGAGCGGGGGGCACGATTGCTTCGCTTGTTCGCCGAGATGGGCAATTTGTTTCCTAGCTCGTCGTTCTTTCAGCCTTTGATCACTGAGAGTACTTCCCGACCGCTCCTCTTCGGCAAATTCCTTTCCAATAATGCGCTCATAGTTTCCTTTCGGCAGAGACTTGGGTGGTTTTGTCAGGGCAGCCAGAGTGCGCTTCGCTTTCACTGGATCTACCTTCTCCTCCGGAGGTGGATGTTTCTTTGCTTTCACCCCTTCAAAGAAGTTCCTCACTTATTCTCGTGCGATCTCGGCGTTCTCCTCCGGGGTCCTCTCGTATGGTAACTTCTCTGGAGTCTTCAGAGAAGGACCGAATCTGTATGTCCTCCCGCCTCTGGCTGTACTGCTAGACGCCGGCAGAGCAGACAGAGCGGTTGTCTTCTTTACTTGCTTACGAGGCGGAGGAGAAGGACTACGACGCGCCGGAGCAGCCGGAGCGGCGGCAGGTCTCTTCCGCCCTTGATGACGAGGCGTAGAAGGAGGAGGCTGGCTGCTCGGGTGCGCCGGCGCAGGCGGAGAAGGAGGCGGAGTGCCACCACGCGCCGGAGAAGGAGCCAGCCGAGTGCCCTAATCGTCACTCACCGGAGGAGGAGGCGGTGGAGGAGGCGGAGTGCCCTGACTCGCCAGAGGAGGAGGAGGAGGCGGAGGCGTCTAGTTCGGAAGGTTGATGAGCTCCTTCCGCTATAGGCATGGAGTCTTCAAAGCAGAACCCAGCCGAGTCTCCCCTTCACCGGTAGGGTGGTCAAGCTGGAGGTCCTCAAATCCCTCCATTATTTCATCCACCATCACCCTAGCATATCCTTCTGGAATCGGCCGACAGTGAAAAGTTGCGCCGGGTTCAATAGGAAAAACAGAGCCAACAGCCGCCTTGACCTTCATATTAATCCATTGCGTCATAAGGTGGCAATTTTGAGACTCCGAGATAGCATCCACGGGATAGCTGGCAGGAGCCGTCAAGACATGCTCCGGCTGAAGCAGCTCGATGGAAGCCACGCTGCTTCTCCGCTGAGATGGCGGGGTAGCTTCGGGGGAAGCTTCGGCAGTTCGTTTGCTGCGATTTGCTTCTCATTCCTCTATCGCTTGTACCCTTGCTTGCAGCGCCTGCATTTGGGTCTGCTGCACTTTTTTCCTCCTCTCGTTGCATTGGTAACCGCCTGCGTCCGGAAACCCAACCTTCCACGGAATGGAGCCTGGCGTGCCTCGTGTCCGGCCAGGGTGCTCAGGATTCCCTAGGGCCATTGTGAGCTCGTCGTTCTCTCTGTCTAGAACGAACGTCCCTTGCTGCGCTGCTTCGATATACTGCTGAAGCTTCTTGACTGGTATGTCCATTTGATCATTCGTCCAAATGCACTTCCCCGATACAGGGTCCAAGGTTCCGCCAGCCCCAAAGAACCAAGTCCGGCAACGGTCTGGCCAGTTAATTGTCTCTGGTTCGATCCCTTTATCAACCAGATCATTCTCAGTCTTGGCCCACTTAGGCTGGGCTACGAGGTAGCCACCTAACCCCGTGCGATGGTGATGCTTCTTCTTCGCAGCATTTTGCTTGTTTGTCGCTGACATCTTCTTACTCTTTTCCGATGTCTTGTGGGCCACAAATGCGGGCCAGTGTTCTCTGATCTTCTCATATCTTCCCTTGAATTCTAGTGTCTCTTTATTTTCGACAAACTTATTCAGCTCTTTCTTCCACCTCCTGAATAGTTCTGCCATCCTCTTAAGAGCAAAAGACTTGATTAATTGCTCTTTAACTGGCTTCTCCAGATCATCCTCTTGCGGTAGGGTCAAATTTGACTTCAGCTCAGTCCAAAGATCATTTTTCTGCATATCATTGACATAAGACACCTCAGGGTCTTCTGTAGCCGGCTTTAACCATTGCTGGATGCTAATCGGGATCTTGTCCCAAACCAAAACCCCGCACTGAGCAACAAATGCGCTCTTTGTCCGGAGGGGTTCAATCGGTTGGCCGTCGGGCGCGATTGCTATGATCTCAAACTTTTCATCCGAGCTCAACTTTTTCTTTGGGCCTCGTCTCTTTACCGAAGTTGTGCTTGATCCGGAGGGCTAGAAAAAAGAACAAAGACTTAATTAATATGTGTACATACTAAAACAATGAATGCATCAATTAGCTAGTCATCAGAAGCTTAAAGAATATATGTACCTGGCCGGACTCGGTTCGGTCACGGGAGACATCATCACGGTCTCCTTCTTGCACCAGCATTGGGTCACCGGAGCCGTCCTCACGGTCTCCTTGTTGCACCAGCATTAGGTCACCGAAGCCATCATAATCATAGCCAGCTGCTTCCAGACCATCGGTGTCGTTGAGAAACAACGAGCAGACGACATCACTTCCTCGTGCGCTTATGTCCCCCAACAACTCTTCTTGTACTTCGTCTCAGGCGGTGTCCATAGTTTCTACAAATATTTACAACATGGCAATTATTATTCAAACATGACAGATGGATATATTAGTGGCAAACGTAGAACTAATATTAATTAGTGGCCTCGACGCTGCTTCTCTAGGGTTTGGGGTGGCCTCGACGCTGCTTCTCTAGGGTTTGGGGTGGCCTCGACAACGCTTCAAGGATAAAAAAAGAAGAGGAAGAAGAAAAAAAAGAGGAGAAGAAAGAATAGAGGAGTAAGAACTCCTCTATTCTTTCTTCTCCTCTTTTTTCTTCTTCTTCCTCTTTTTTTTATCAGAAACGAGGGTCGTCATTGGTCGCCGAGCGGTAGAGGAAACCCTAAATAGAAAGTATCGTGGGTGTGAGATACATGTGGCCGTCGGTGTCGGACACTACATCCACGTC
>NC_041388.1:710851887-710852557 GCF_002162155.2 Triticum dicoccoides | reverse complement strand
GGCATTGGTCACGGTTTGTGCCACGAACCGTGACCAATGCCCCCTTTAGTCCCGGTTGGTGCCATCAACCGGGACTAGAGGCCTGCGCCTGCCCCACGCCAAAACTTTAGTCCCACCTCGCTAGCTGAGAGAGCTCGAGAGTGGTTTATAAGCGCTACTGCGCCTTCCCTCTCAAGCTCCTCTCAAATGCAGGCTTTCGGGCCTAACCCTGCTTTGTGTGCCTGTGGGCCTACTGGGCCTCCTGCGGGCCTGAATCCTGGCCCATGGTAGGGTTTCTAGTCGTATTCAGGCCGTGGGGGCCCAGTAGGTGGCACTTTTTTTCTTTGTTGCTTTATTTAATTTATTTTATTTCTACTTACAACAAAATACTTATTGTTGCTATTTTTTCCAATTTTTTTTGTTTTCTGCATTATTTATTTTCTTTTGTTTTTTGCTTTATTTTTTAATTTTTTTTTGCTTTTAGTTTTTACAAAAATTATGAACTTTCTATTAGTGCCATTAGTTTTCAAATTTGAAAACCCTTTTTTTCTTTTTCTTTGTTGCTTCATTTATTTTATTTTGTTTCTACTTACAACAAAATACTTATTGTTGCTATTTTTTCCGAGTTTTTTGTTTTGTTTTCTGCATTATTTATTTTCTTTTGTTTTTTGCTTTATTTTTTAATTCTTTT
>NC_041388.1:710835728-710851877 GCF_002162155.2 Triticum dicoccoides | reverse complement strand
GTCCCGGTTGGTGGCACCAACCGGGACCAAAGGCCTTGTGCTGGAACTGGCACAGCGTGGTGCGGTGGGATGTTAAGTCCCACCTCGCTAGCCGAGAGGGCTCGACAATGGTTTATAAGCGCTGCTGCGCTGACCACTTCGAGCTCCTCTGAAATGCAGGCTTACGGGCCTAAATTCACTTATCTGCCTGCGGGCCTGAATCCTGGCCCATGGTAGGGTTTCTAGTCGTATTCAGGCCGTGGGGGCCCAGCAGGAGGCGTTTTTTTTTGTTTTCTTTACTTATTGTTGCTATTTTTATTTTATTTTCTAGTTTTTTTGTTTTGTTTTCTGCATTATTTATTTTCTTTTGTTTTTTGCTTTATTTTTTAATTCTTTTTGCTTTTAGTTTTAGAAAAATTATAAACTTTGTGTTAGTGCCATTAGTTTTCAAATTTGAAAACACTTTTTTTGTTTTTTTGTTTTCTTTCTTGCTTTATTTATTTTATTTTGTTTCTACTTACAACAAAATACTTATTGTTGCTATTTTTATTTTTATTTTCAGTTTTTTTGTTTTGTTTTCTGCATTATTTATTTTCTTTTGTTTTTTGCATTCTTTTTTAATTCTTTTTTGCTTTTAGTTTTAAAAAAATTATAAACTTTCTGTTAGTGCCATTAGTTTTCAAATTTGAAAACACTTTTTTGTTATTTTGTTTTCTTTGTTGCTTTATTTATTTTATTTTGTTTCTACTTACAACAAAATACCTATTGTTGCTATTTTTATTTTGTTTCCAGTTTTTTTGTTTTGTTTTCTGCATTATTTATTTTCTTTTGTTTTTTGCTTTATTTTTAAATTTTTTTTGCTTTTAGGTCAGCAAAATTATAAACTTTCTGTTAGTGCCATTAGTTTTAGAAAAATTATAAACTTTCTGTTAGTGCCATTAGTTTTCAAATTTGAATAGTTAAAATTTGAATTATTTGAAATTTGTGTGAATCACAAGTTTGTGATTAACTTTACTAAAAATGAACATAGATGCGCCTACAGAGAAAATTCAACCTAAATTCATAATAAATTTCTATGAATTTCAGAGAAATTCACTATGAATTTAGGTCAAATTTCCTATATAGGGGCATCTATTTTCACTTTCAGAGGAGCTCAACAAGGCAGAGAGGGACGGGCTTATAAACCGGTGTGAGCGCCCTTCGGTTGGTGAGGTGGGACTAAACTCTGAGCGCAACGAGGACCAACCCTTTAGTCCCGGTTTGTGCGTGGAACCGGGACCAAAAGGTCCAGACGAACCGGGACCAATGGCCCACGTGGCTGCCCTCTTGAGAGTATTCTTGGTGAGAACATAGTTGACAAGGAGCGAACCGGGATTAATGGTATTACGAGGGCCGAACCATAAGAAATTAAAGCATTTCAAATGAACTCTGAAAAAGTTGAAAGTTGGCATTGTATCATAATTTCACCGACATAGCATGTGCATGTACAAAACGGACAATGGTATCATACTCATGTGTTACAAAGTTGGCATGGTATCATCATAATAGTTGCGGGAGAAAGTCTTCACTTTTTCTTCGCTTGTGTCATTTGGTTATTGCGCCATAACCATGGATAATCTTCATCGTTTATCAGGATGCTTGGGTCAGCCTTGACTTTGAAGGGAGGAATTTCATGAAACTTTTCATAATCTTCAGACATGTCTGTCTTGCCCTCCACTCCCACGATGTTCCTTTTTCCTGAAAGAACTATGTGTCGCTTTGGCTCATCGTATGATGTATTCGCTTCCTTATCTTTTCATTTTTCTCGGTCTGGTAGACATGTCCTTCACATAGATAACCTGTGCCACATCATTGGCTAGGACAAACGGTTTGTCAGTGTACCCAAGATTTTTCAGATCCACTGTTGTCATTCCGTACAGTGGGTCTACCCGTACCCCGCCTCCTGACAGATTGACCCATTTGCACTTAAACAAAGGGACCTTAAAATCATGTCTGTAGTCAAGTTCCCATATGTCCACTATGTAACCATAATATGTGTCCTTTCCCCTCTCGGTTGTTGCATCAAAGCGGACACCGTTGTTTTGGTTGGTGCTCTTTTGATCTTGGTCAATCATGTAAAATGTATTCCGATTTATCTCGTATCCTTTTCAAATCGTAACAGTCGAAGATGGTCCCCTGGACAACAAGTACAACTCATCACAAACAGTGTTGTCACCTCTGAGACGTGTTTCCAACCAACTGTTGAAAGCCCTGATGTGTTCACATGTAATCTAGTCGTCGCACTGCTCCGGGTGTTTGGAGCGTAGACTGTTCTTGTGTTCATCGACATACGGGGTCACCAAGGTAGAGTTTTGTAGAACTGTGTAGTGTGCTTGAGACCAAGAATATCCGTCCCTACATATTATTGAGTCCCTTCCAAGTGTGGCTTTTCCAGTCAGTCTCCCCTCATACCGCGATTTAGGGATACCTATCTTCTTAAGGCAAGGAATGAACTCAACACAAAACCCGATGACATCTTCTGTTTGATGGCCCATGGAGATGCTTCCTTCTAGCCTAGCGCGGTTACGGACATATTTCTTTAGGACTCCCATGAACGTCTCAAAGGGGAACATATTGTGTAGAAATACGGGCTCCAGAATGACAATCTCGTCGACTAGATGAACTAGGACGTGTGTCATGATATTGAAGAAGGATGGTAGGAACACCAGCTCGAAACTGACAAGACATTGCACCACATCACTCCTTAGCCTTGGTACGATTTCTGGATCGATCACCTTTTGAGAGATTGCATTGAGGAATGCACATAGCTTCACAATGGCTAATCGGACGTTTTCTGGTAGAAGCCCCCTCAATGCCATCGGAAGCAGTTGCGTCATAATCACGTGGCAGTCATGAGATTTTAGGTTCTGGAACTTTTTCTCTAACATATTTATTATTCCCTTTATATTCGACGAGAAGCCAGTCGGGACCTTCATACTGAGCAGGCATTCAAAGAAGATTTCTTTCTCTTCTTTCGTAAGAGCGTAGCTGGCAGGACCTTCATACTGCTTCGGAGGCATGCCGTCTTTTTCGTGCAAACATTGCAGGTCCTCCCGTGCCTCAGGTGTATCTTTTGTCTTTCCATACATGCCCAAAAAGCCTAGCAGGTTCACGCAAAGGTTCTTCGTCACGTGCATCACGTCGATTGAAGAGCGGACCTCTAGGTCTTTCCAGTAGGGTAGGTCCCAAAATATAGATTTCTTCTTCCACATGGGTGTGTGTCCCTCAGCGTCATTCGGAACAGCTAGTGCGTCGGGACCCTTTCCAAAGATTACGTGTAAATCATTGACCATAGAAAGTACGTGATCACCGGTACGCATGGCGGGCTTCTTCCGGTGATCTGCCTCGCCTTTGAAATGCTTGACTTTCTTTCGACATTGATGGTTGGTCGGAAGAAATCGACGATGGCCCAGGTACACATTCTTCCTGCAGCTTCCCAGGTATATACTATTGGTGTCAAGTAAACAGTGCGTGCATGCGTGGTATCCCTTGTTTGTCTGTCCTGAAAGGTTACTGAGAGCGGGCCAATCGTTGATGGTCACGAACAGCAACGCCTTTAGGTCAAATTCCTCCTGTTTGTGCTCATCCCACATATGTACACCATTTCCATTCCACAACTGTAGAAGTTCTTCAACTAATGGCCTTAGGTACACATCAATGTCGTTGTCGGGTTGCTTAGGGCCTTGGATGAGAACTGGCATCATAATGAACTTCCGCTTCATGCACATCCAAGGAGGAAGGTTATACATACATAGAGTCATGGGCTAGGTGCTGTGATTGCTGCTCTGCTCCCCGAAAGGATTAATGCCATCCGCGCTTAAAGAAAACCATACGTTCCTTGGGTCACTTGCAAACTCATCCCAGTACTTTCTCTTGATTTTTCTCCACTGCGACCCGTCAACGAGTGCTCTCAACTTCTCGTCTTTCTTACGGTCCTCACGGTGCCATCGCATCAACTTGGCATGCTCTCCATTTCTGAACAGACGTTTCAACCGTGGTATTATAGGAGCATACCACATCACCTTCGCAGGAACCCTCTTCCTAGGGGGCTCACCGTCAACATCACGAAGGTCATCTCGTCTGATCTTATACCATAATGCACCGCATACCGGGCATGCGTTCAGATCCTTGTACGCACCGCGGTAGAGGATGCAGTCATTAGGGCATGCATGTATCTTCTACACCTCCAATCCTAGAGGGCATACGACCTTCTTTGATGCGTATGTACTGTCGGGCAATTTGTTATCCTTTGGAAGCTTCTTCTTCAATATTTTCAGTAGCTTCTCAAATCCTTTGTCAGGCACAGCATTCTCTGCCTTCCACTGCAGCAATTCCAGTATGGTACCGAGCTTTGTGTTTCCATCTTCGCAATTGGGGTACAACCCTTTTTTGTGATCCTCTAACATGCGATCGAACTTCAGCTTCTCCTTTTGACTTCCGCATTGCGTCCATGCATCGACAATGACCCGACGGAGATCATCATCATCGGGCACATCGTCTGGTTCCTCCTGATCTTCAGCAGCTTCGCCCATTGCAGCATCATCGTGCACATCGTCTGGTTCCTCTTGATGTTCAGTAGCATCACCGTATTCAGGGGGCACATAGTTGTCATCGTACTCTTCTTCTTCGCCGTCTTCCATCATAACCCCTATTTCTTCGTGCCTCGTCCAAACATTATAGTGTGGCATGAAACCCTTGTAACGCAGGTGAGTGTGAAGGATTTTCCGGTCAGAGTAAGACTTCGTATTCCCACATATAGGGCATGGACATAACATAAAACCATTCTGCTTGTTTTCCTCAGCCACTTCGAGAAAATCATGCACGCCCTTAATGTACTCGGAGGTGTGTCTGTCACCGTACATCCATTGCCGGTTCATCTACGTGCATTATATATAATTAAGTGTGTCAAAAATCATTACAGAACATCATGAATAGATAATTAAGTGACCAAATTAATAGAAGTTCATCATCACATTAAAACCAAAGTACATACATAGTTCTCATCTAACAACATAAAGCTCTGCAGAGCATGTAAATTAATTAAACCATACATTGAAACTATGTAAAACATTTCAATGCGAAAACAAATGCGATCATAATCGCAACCAAGGTAACAACTGATCCAACGGCATAATGATACCAAGCCTCGGTGTGAATGGCATATTTTCTAATATTTCTAATCTTCAAGCGCATTGCATCCATCTTGATCTTGTGATCATCAACGACATCCGCAACATGCAACTCCAATATCATCTTCTTCTCCTCAATTTTTCTTATTTTTTCCTTCAAGAAATTGTTTTCTTCTTCAACTAAATTTAACCTCTCGACAATAGGGTCGGTTGGAATTTCCGGTTCAACAACCTCCTAGATAAATAAAATCTATGTCACGTTGGTCGGCATAATTTTCATAAACAATAGATGAACCAATAGTTATGAAAAGATAATATATATCACATCTGAATCATAGACAGGACGAGGGCCGACGGGGGCGGATACCAAAACCATCACACTATATAAGATGCAATAATAAAAGTAAGAAAATAATACAAGTATCTATCTAAACATACAAGTAAGAATATTTTTCCTTTTAGAAAGAAGATAAGAACAAGAGGCTCACCACGGTGGTGCCGGCGTTGAGATCGGCACGGGTGATCGACAGCGGTGAAGACGGGGACGGGGCATGACGGACCGCTAAACCTAGACAAATATTAAGGAAAATGGAGCTTGGAGGTCGAGCTTGGAGAGGAGAAAGCTTAAGTAGTATGGCTCGAGCATTCCATCGAACACCTTGTGTGCATAGGAGGTGAGCTAGAGCACCACCAAGCCCTCTCCCCCTCGGCGGCCAGAAAAAATAGAGCAGTGTGCTCTGCTCTTACGCGAGGGGGTATATATAGGCACCTCATTCGTCCCGGTTGGTGGCAGGAACCGGGACTGAAGGGCAGCCTTTGGTCTCGGCTCAAGCCACCAACCGGGACCAATGCTGGTGGGCCAGGAGCGAGGCCCATTGGTCCCGGTTCATCCCACCAATCGGGACCAAAAGGTCCAGACATACCGGGACCAATGGCCCACGTGGCCCGGCCGGCCCCCGGGGCTCACGAACCGGGTCCAATGCCACCATGGGTCCCGGTTCTGGACTGAACCGGGACTAATGGGCTGACCCGGCCTAGACCTTTGCCCCCTTTCTGCTAGTGCGAGTAGCTCGTTAAGCTCGTTAGTAACAAAATAACACATATTTTCATCTTACATGACAAACTTTTTGTAGCATCTCTGCCTATCAATTCAATCTAATCGACATATGAGGCAACAAACTAGTGCATTTCTTTTTGTAGTCATCATATTTAATCTTGAAAACCACACCTACACATTCATCATGTATATCATAACACATTATAATCTGTTAACAAGTGCTCGCGAGCGCTCACGAGCTTAATGAGCTTCAAATGAGCCGAGCCGAGCCGGGTTTTCTGCTCGTTAATCTTAACGAGCTTAACGAGCCGAGCCTTAAAGAGCACGAGCTTAACAAGTACGAGCTTAACGAGCCGAGTTGCTCGTTAGTCCACCCCTAATGGCAACGGCCGTTGAGCGGATATGGTGGAAGTGCGTGGGCCACCAGCCACATGCTCCCCTGTGCAAAATCGCTAGCACGGGCAGGCACTGCAGGATATGCGTGTATCCAACAAAGCGCGAGTGACCGACCAAAGTTTTGACCAGCGGGCAGGCGTGAAATGTTTTCCTTTTTGTATGCTTGTGTTAGCGCGATTGGCACACGCGATATGTAATACAGTTATCAATAATACACGATGTTTGTGGTTAAATAATAGATAATGTTCTTTTTAAAGATAAAATCATATATGTAAATCATAAACATAGGTCTTTCCCACAACAATAAAAAATGCAAAGTGTTTTTATTACTTATAAAACACACGCAGTAATGGAAACACCCGTTCAATCTCACAGGGTGCATGATACTGGTGTTTTTCTTTCCTGTCTCACAAGGCGACTCGGAAAGCCTTCCTCCCCTCGATCCGCGCATGGAAGAAGCTAGAAAAAAGTTTAATGGGGTCATGTGTATGATAGTGGGGTCATCCTTTATAAATGAATCGTGATTAGTACTAAGTTTGTGAAGGATTTACTAATTTCAATTGACCCCAATGCATAAGAGGCAGCTCCGTCCTGGATCCACGCTAGAGTCGGGCGAGACTCTAGTTTGAACAGCTGTGTCCGCGCCGACGCACTTGAGGAGGAGGATGTCATACAGCGCACTACGGCGGTCCTCGCTACCTCTGGCATCAACAGTGTCGGAAAGCTTCATGCACCGATCCACAGATATGTTGTCTATGGATGCAGCAGCGATGTGACCGCACGGGTCATCGGTGGCGCGAATGGGGATGCGTTAGGAGACATGGGTAGCAAGATGTGGCGCTAAAAGGATGGGGAGGTCACGGGAGAGGAGTTAATTGCATGAAAGAGAGATAGAGAGAGGAAGAGGAGAAGGAGAGAGGGGATGGCAGCTTGGCTTCTCCTTCTTCATGGCGGGCCGACGGCAATGGCGTTATGAGAGAGGGAGGGAGAAGAAAGAGAGATAGGAAGAGTAGATAGACCGATCAACGTACACATGTGACATTTTTTTCAAATCATCTTATTACTATCAAGACCCACCGGTCGGAAAAGTGCTCAGACGGCCAAATCCTTTGATCAGTGTATTGTGCAAAAGAAATACTGAATATGCGGTGGTTTCTATTAAAAAAATTAGGGATGAGGTGGTTTTTTGTAATAATTTTGCTAAATGTCAGTCGACTGAGACTTTTATGTCTTAGTCGATGCATATTTCTTTGATCTTGCATGAAGATTCATAAAAGAAAATTCTGCTTGTTTTTTGTTTTTTCTTATATACTGTGTTGCTTGATTGAGACTTGATTCAGTCTCAGTCGACTGAGAACTAGCCACACCCTTTTTACAAACCTAACCGCAAATGCGTCAGTTTTGTGCAATAATTGACTCCCACGTGGATAAAGACGCCGGCAGGCCTGGACAAACATCTTGCCACCACCGACGGTAACATCCAGGACATATACATCGATTACCACTATCGTACACCAGGCTCCAGCATCGGTTCATCATCGTGCTGCACAAGGTCCGGGCGGTCTCGCCCCGCCGGCGAGGTATTGAAATTTGATGACCAAATTGATCGAGAAAGGATGCAGTTGTAGCTTTACACACGCACTCTTGATACAACGGTGGATGGTTGTCTGTTTTTTTAGAAAAGGGGGATTGCCCCAGCCTCTGCATCAGAGAGATGCATACGGCTCATATTATTAAAAACTAAATTAGTAACAAAGTCTCCAGTATCTGAAAGTACGAAAAGAAAAACATATCGCCCATACAAGCCAAAACAAAAAGCCACAACCGGCAAGGCAAACAAAATAGGAAGCACTACATGCCTAGCCTATTACATGACCGTCATCCAAACCGGTTGAAAATAACCCGAGCTACCATCTCCCATCAGGTAGACGCAGTAGCCAAACGCCCCCTGGCCTCCATAGGAGTGAGTAGCGCCCACATGCGGATCAATGTTGTGGCCCTGAAGATGACCTACAAAAAGTGAAAGTTCGTTGTTCTGTTAAAAACCAAATCATTTCTGCAGTTCCAGACTGCCCATAACAAAGCACAAACTCCAACACGAATGTGCCTCGCTATATCCGAGTCAACCCCGTCAAGCCACGATCTAAATAACATGTTGATAAAGGTTGGTGGAGTAATATTAAAAGCAATATAAATCGAACGCCAAAGAATCTCAGCCAGCGGACAATCTAGAAAAAGGTGCCTTATAGTTTCGTTATGATCACAAAGCAGAACCCGTCCAATTGCGTTTTGCCAGATTATCCTTTGTCAAAAAAACTTGTTTATGCACAAACCACATAAACACTTTGATTCCCAAAGGTACCTTAACTTTCCAAACATGCTTCGAGTGAGGAATGACACTAGTGTTTATGACATCCAGATACATGGATTTGACCGAGAACACGTCGTCCTTAGTCAGTTTCCAATACAATCTATCGGACTGCTGAGTCAGCTGGACATCCATCAGCCTTCGTACCAGATGAAGCCAGGCCTCCCAACGATCGCCTACCAGTGTCCTCCGAAAACTAATATTGAGAGACGTGGACTGGAAGACTGTTGCAACGTATGCTTCTCGACGTTGAACAATGTTGTACAAAGTAGGATATTGAAGTGCAAGGGGCGTCTCCCCAAGCCACGTATCCTCCCAGAACCTCGTATTAGCCCCATCACCAACTAAGATCTTTGCCCTACTAAAGAATAGGGGCTTGACTCTCATCAATCCTTTCCAAAATGGTGAGTCAGTCGGGCGCACAGTCACCTGAGCCAAAGTTTTAGACTGAAAATACTTATTTCGCAGAATCTGAGCCCAAGTAGCCTTAGTCTCGGACGAGAGTTTAAATAGACACTTGCTAAGGAGACATCTATTCTTGATTTCAAGATTTTCAATGCCCAGACCGCCTTGGTCCTTCGGCCGACAAATGATGTCCCATTTTGCAAGTCTATACTTTCGTTTCAACTCATCATTCTGCCAAAAGAAGCGAGATCGAGAAAAGTCTAACCTCTTCCTGACCCCCACCGGGACCTCAAAAAAGGATAAAAGAAACATAGGCATATTGGTGAGGACCGAATTAATCAGAATTAATCGCCCTCCATATGACATGAGCTTCCCTTTCCAACAGCTCAGTTTCTTTTCAAAACGATCTTCCATGCACTTCCATTCCTTGTTCGTCAGCTTACGATGATGAATGGATATACCTAAGTAGGTGAATGGTAACGAACCCAGCTCACATCCGAACAATTGCTTATACGCCTCCTGGTCATCATTAGCTCTTCCAAAGCAAAACAGTTCACTCTTATGGAAGTTAATCTTGAGCCCAGACAATTGTTCAAATAAGCATAACACAAGCTTCATATTTCTCGCTTTTGCCAAGCCATGCTCCATAAAGATGATAGTATCATCAGCATACTGCAATATGGATAAACCACTATCGACTAGGTGCGGAACCAAGCCACTAACCTGCCCCGCATCCTTAGCCCGACCTATTAAAATAGATAGCATATAAACCATTATGTTGAATAGAATTGGTGACATGGGATCTCCTTGCCTTAGTCCTTTGTGTGTCTGGAAATAGTGACCTATATCATCGTTCACTTTAATCCCTATACTCCCTTTTTGCGTGAAGGATTCAATCTGGTCTCGCCAGGCCTTGTCGAATCCTTTCATACGCAAAGCTTGTTGAAGGAAAGGCAATTTAACTTTATCGTATGCTTTTTCGAAATCCACTTTAAAAATCACACCGTCTAGTTTTTTAGAGTGGATTTCATGGAGCGATTCATGCAAGACGACTACCCCTTCAAGGATATTTCTATCTGGCATAAAAGCAGTCTGGGACGGTTGCACAACTGAATCCGCAATCTGCATGAGTCGGTTCATCCCAACCTTGGTGAAAATTTTGAAACTGACATTAAGCAAACAGATAGGCCTGAACTGCTCAATGCGAATAGCCTCTGTCTTCTTAGGAAGAAGAGTTATCATTCCAAAATTGAGCTTGAACAAATGAAGCTGACCAATGAACAACTCATGAAACATCGGCAACAGGTCACCCTTAATGAAGTGCCAGCACTTTTTGTAAAACTCGGCCGGAAACCCATCCGGTCCTGGCTCTTTATTGTTTTTCATTTGTGCAATGGCCTCAAACACCTCCTTCTCCGTAAAAGGAGCAGTCAGAATATCATTTTCTTCCGTGTCAAGTTGAGGAACATCCTCAGCCCTTGACTCATCCAAAGACATAAAACTCTCTTCCGGCGGTCCAAACAACTGCTTATAATAGTTGGTTATGTAAACTTTCAGGTTCTCCTGACCAACTATCATCCCTTCATCTTGTTCTAATTGGAAAATTCTCTTCTTACGATGCTTTCCATTAGCAATCATATGAAAGAATTGAGTATTATCCTCGCCTTGGACAATTTTACGAACCTTAGCTCCCAAAGCCCACTTCAATTCCTCCTCACGGAGAAGCTCTTTCAGCCGCATCTCGGCCTCCACTTTAGTCTCCAGCTTGCTGGTATCTAATATGGAAGTTTCAGCTTTCAACTCAAGGGAGTGAATAAGCATAAGGAGTCTTTCCTTCTCCTCCTTATAAATCCCATACGTATGCATGGCCCATCCACGAAGGAACCTTCGAAGATGACGAATCTTGCACTGCCACCGCTCAACGGGTGACCTTCCACCCGAGTCTTTAGCCCACTCTCTAGCTAACAACTCAAGGAAAACTTCTCTTTCAAACCAAGCAAGTTCGAAGGAGAAAATATTCTTATTACCCACATGAGTTTGAGCCCCCGAATCGGCTAGTAGCGGTGTGTGATCCGAGATACCTTGTGTCAACGCCTGCACCGTTACCAGGGGAAACTTCTGTTCCCAATCGACGCTAGCCAGAACTTGATCAAGCTTCTCAAAAGTCGAAACCGGTAATGAGTTAGCCCAAGTGAATTTCCTACCCCGAGAGCTCTATCTCTCTGAGATCCAAGCTTTCAATGATAGTATTGAACATAAACGACCATCGGCCGTCAAAATTGTCATTATTCTTTTCCTTCTTTCTTTGAATAATGTTTAAATCACCACCCACTAAGACGGGTAGCTGCTCGTTACCGCAAATACGGACCAAATCGGCCAAGAAATCAGGCTTAAGTTCTGGTTGCGCAGCTCCATAGACTGCCACCAAAACCCAATCGAACCCATCGGCTTTAGTTCTGACCCGAAACTTAATCGCAAACTCACCTAAAACTACACTCCGAACCTCCAAAGTTTCGCACTTAACCCCAAGTAGAACCCCACCGGATCTACCTCGAGGTGGTAGGCAGTGCCAGTCAAAATCAACCCCCCCAGATAAGGTGCTAAGAAATTGTGGGGTGAAATTACCTCGTCCAGTCTCGGACAAAGCAATAAAGTCTAAATGATGTTCAAGAGAATCATCCGCTAGAAACCTTCTTTTAGCCAAGTCTTTAAGACCTCTGCTATTCCAAAAGATGCCTCTCATATTTCATCATGAAATTTTTTAGAGGTACAGATCCTAGCACTTCTACGCACCGCCGACACTGGATAAACCTTCCGTTTCCAGGTCCGCTTAAGCTTAACGCAAACCTCAAACGGTTCGGCACGCTCGGGCTCAGCCTCAATCACCACAGTCTCATCCTCATGGTTAGAGGTTTCCAGATAGGCATACTCATCCTCCTCCTCCGTCTCCTGAACCGCAGGGTCAAGATCGGCGCACAAGCCATCAAGAGCCCTAACCCCAAGCGCATCAATCTCCGACTCGCTCATAGGCTTAACAGCAGCTATGTTGTGAATCAAATCTAACGCTCGTTCAGCTTCCAAATCAAGCATATCATTAACAGACTTAGAAATCTCTATATAATTACTACCAAGTGATACTCCTAATTGGTTTGCATTATGCACAATCTCATCATTGGTAAAATGCATAATAGAATTTGCTATATTAAGTATTAACAGACATACCAGTGGAAGTCTCGACGTCGTGCAACTTAGCCGCCCTCAAAGCACACCTGAGCTGCATATCATCAACATCCAGCATCTCCTGCAGTCTCCCGCTGACCCGTCTCCCTGCAGAGACAGGATCCGGGATCCCTCCGAAAGTGATGACCTCCTCGCGTGAAGCTGTGCTAGGGAAAGAGCCTCTTGCCCGTTCCCCAACAGCGGTGGCCAGCATCGGGGCCACTAGAGCACCACCCAAAGATGGCGCAAGCTTCCTGGCCCTATCGCCGGAACACCCGCCGACGCCCGAGACCGGCCGAACCGGGGCAGGCGAGACGACGGCCTCCTGCACGCCCGCTCCCCCGCAAGTCGGCGACCTTAATGACAAGTGCGCCGAGCCGAACCCCGGCGCCGACGGCGACAAAGGCCCAGAGGGCCGAGCCTCCTGCTCATCGCCTGCGCCCACAAACACCAGCACGGCCACCTCGACGGGTGCCGGAGGCGAGGATACAACTGAGGACGGGGCCTCCTGCCCCGTTGCACCTCCCTCGTCAACAAACCTGGATACACACAAACTCAGCATCGGGCTCGTAGAAACGGCCTGGTCACAAGACAGCCTCGGTGGATCCGAGAAAGCCCCCAAAGAACCAAGCTGAAGAGTGGTAGTCGGAACTGTGGCCATAGACCCAACAGGGACTGAGTCACCAGTGTCTGACGGCCCCGAGGGCCCCTTAGCCTTGTCATCATCACTCTTAGCATTATTCTCCTGGTTCCCCGAAGCCCCTCCTCCCTCAGAAGTGTCCATAGGGTTATCATCCTCAAACTCATTGAACAGATTAGGATCCTCATACTCAAGAGCCAACTGATATAAAACACCGGCATAAGTCCAAGGCACCACATCAGGTAAGAACTCAATGTTCGCAACACTGACAAGAAGTCGTGCCACCCCGTTAGCCCGAGTGAATGGCATATCCACCTGCTCAGTCCTGCCAATCAAAGAGCCCAGGCTCCACGTCACCAGAAAGCTGTCCAAGGGAGCAGATGGGGCTCCAGAGAAACGAACCCAAATCTGAGTTAATGGCGTGCCTTGTGGCTCATTCTTTTTCCACTCGTCAAACTCCAGCACAAAACTAGTACCCGTGACCCTGCTCATACAGAACTTGAGAATCCTCATCCGATCCTCCTTAGTCGGGAAATCCACTTTATAAGAATAATCTGTGAGCTTAAGTAAGGACCACTGAAAGTTTCTCGAAGCGAGCTCTCTCAGCTGCTGAATGATCTGTGCTTCGGTCAATGGACCGTGAACCACCTTTACCACACCGGGGAAGGAGATTTCCACTATGGGCGCCGAGGGCTCCACAGATGGAGTCTCAAAAAACATCAGCTCCGAATAACACACCCCGTAAATCTAAACGGATGGTTTAGGCCCCAACAGAAGAGGACACTCGGCAGCCGTGTGTTTAGGTTTCCTGCACAAATCGCATAACTCCGCAGTACACTGAACCAAGAAGTGACCCGGTTCCCCACAACGGAAACAAGTGAGCTTCTTCTTCTTCTTAGCCGCCCACTTGGACAACTTGTCACTCTCGGCCTTGTCCGTACCTTGCTCAGAGCTAGAATCACCAGTCTGCATGGGGTCTAGCAAAGAAACAGCAGCCAAAGCCTGCACCATCTCCACTGCCACCTGCGGTAGATCCGATGCACCATCCGATAGCGGTCTTAGAATGCTGAGGCTGGTAATGCCGCCTGTTCCCGCCCCGACCTCCACGAAAACGGCCTCAGAAAGCTCGGTTGTTAGGACCGGCCGCACCCTCGACAAAATTTCCAGGCGGTCCTTGAAAACCCCGGTTCTCATTGCCGTTGTCCACCCAAGCATGACCACGGCCCCCTCCGGTGGATGAAGAGCCCCGGTGCAGACCAGCGCCATAAGCATCAAACCCGTCATCGCCCCACATACGACGCGGGGGGTTACGGTCATCCCCCGGCGACACGCCCGTCTTGTTGGGTAACGTGGTAATTTCAAAAAAATTCCTACGCACACGCAAGATCATGGTGATGCATAGCAACGAGAGGGGAGAGTGTGTCCACATACCCTCGTAGACTGAAAGCATAAGCGTTATGAAAACGCGGTTGATGTAGTCGTACGTCTTCACGATCCGACCGATCCAAGCACCGAACGTATGGCACCTCCGTGTTCAGCACACGTTCAGCTCGATGACGATCCCCGGACTCCGATCCAGCAGGGTGTCGGGGATGAGTTCCATCAGCACGACGGCGTGGTGATGATGATGATGTTCTACCGATGCAGGGCTTCGCCTAAGCACCACAACGATATGACCGAGGTGGAATATGGTGAAGGGGGGCACCGCACACGGCTAAGGAACGATCACGAAGATCAACTTGTGTGTCATGGGGTGTCCCCCTGCCCCCGTATATAAAGGAGCCAAGGGGGAGGGGGCGGCCGGCCAAGGAGGGCGCGCCAAGGAGGAGTCCTACTCCCACCGGGCGCTTAGTGATAAAGTAAAGCAATTACAGGGCGTTTGCATTTCATACAATAAAACAACAACCATATGGCTCCTGCCAGTTGCCGATAACTTCGGTTACAAATCATGATCATCTCATACAATAAAATATAGCATGACGTCTTGAAGATATCACATCACAACATGCCCTGCAAAAAACAAGTTAGACGTCCTCTACTTTGTTGTTGCAAGTTTTACGTGGCTGCTACGGGCTGAGCAAGAACCGTTCTTACCTAAGCATCAAAACCACAACGATAGTTCATCAAGTTAGTGTTGTTTTAACCTTCGCAAGGACCGGGCGTAGCCACACTCGGTTCAACTAAAGTTGGAGAAACAGACACCCGCTAGTCACCTGTGTGCGAAGCACGGCGGTAAAACCAGTCTCGCGTAAGCGTACGCGTAATGTCGGTCCGGGCCGCTTCATCCAACAATACCGCTGAACCTAAGTATGACATGCTGGTAAGCAGTATGACTTGTATCGCCCACAACTCACTTGTGTTCTACTCGTGCAAATAACATCAACGCATAAAACCTAGGCTCGGATGCCACTGTTGGGTAACGTAGTAATTTCAAAAAAATTCCTACGCACACGCAAGATCATGGTGATGCATAGCAACGAGAGGGGAGAGTATGTCCACGTACCCCCGTAGACCGAAAGCGGAAGCATTATGACAACGTGGTTGGTGTAGTCGTACGTCTTCACGATCCGACCGATCCAAGCACCAAACATACGGCACCTCCGTGTTCAGCACACGTTCAGCTCGATGACGATCCCCAGACTCCGATCCAGCAGGGTGTCGGGGATGAGTTCGGTGAGCACGACGGCATGGTGACGATGATGATGTTCTACCGACGCAGGGTTTCGCCTAAGCACCGCAACGATATGACCGAGGTGGAATATGGTGGAGGGGGCACCGCACACGTCTAAGGAACGATCACGAAGATCAACTTCTGTGTCATGGGGTGCCCCCCTGCCCCCGTATATAAAGGAGCCAAGGGGGAGGGGGCGGCCGGCCAAGGAGGGCGCACCAAGGAGGAGTCCTACTCACACCGGGA
>NC_041388.1:710777745-710835718 GCF_002162155.2 Triticum dicoccoides | reverse complement strand
CTTTATTTTTTAATTCTTTTTGCTTTTAGTTTTAGAAAAATTATAAACTTTGTGTTAGTGCCATTAGTTTTCAATTTTGAAAACACTTTTTTAGTTTTTTTTGTTTTCTTTGTTGCTTTATTTATTTTATTTTGTTTCTATTTACAAAAAATACTTATTGTTGCTATTTTTATTTTTTTCCAGATTTTTTGTTTTGTTTTCTGCATTATTTATTTTCTTTTGTTTTTTGCTTTATTTTTTATTTCTTTTTGCTTTTAGGTTAGCAAAATTATAAACTTTCTGTTAGTGCCATTAGTTTTAGAAAAATTATAAACTTTCTGTTAGTGCCATTAGTTTTCAAATTTGAATAGTTAAAATTTGAATTCTTTGAAATTTGTGTGGATCACAAGTTTGTGATTAACTTTACTAAAAAAATGAACATAGATGCACCTATAGAGAAAATTCGACCTAAATTCATAGTTTTCAAATGAACTCTAAAAAAGTTGGCATAGCATACTCGTGTGTTACAAAGTTGGCATGGTATCATCATAATAGTTGCGGGAGAAAGTCTTCACTTTTTCTTCGCTTGTGTCATTTGCTTATTGCACCGTAACCATGGATAATTTTCATCGTTTATCAGGATGCTTGGGTCAGCCTTAACATTGAAGGGAGGAATTTCATGAAAGTTTTCATAATCTTCAGACATGTCTGTCTTGCCCTCCACTCCCAGGATATCCCTTTTTCCTGAAAGAACTATGTGGCGCTTTGGCTCATCGTATGATGTATTCGCTTCCTTATCTTTTCTTTTTCTCGGTTTGGTAGACATGTCCTTCACATAGATAACCTGTGCCACATCATTGGCTAGAACGAACGGTTCGTCAGTGTACCCAAGATTTTTCAGATCCACTGTTGTCATTCCGTACTGTGGGTCTACTTGTACCCCGCCGCCTGATAGATTGACCCATTTGCACTTAAACAAAGGGACCTTAAAATCATGTCCGTAGTCAAGTTCCCATATGTCCACTATGTAACCATAATATGTGTCCTTTCCGCTCTCGGTTGCTGCATCAAAGTGGACACCGCTGTTTTGGTTGGTGCTCTTTTGATCTTGGTTGATCGTGTAAAATGTATTCCCATTTATCTCGTATCCTTTGTAAGTCAATACAGTCAAAGATGGTCCCCTGGACAACAAGTACAACTCATCACAAACAGTGTTGTCACCTCTGAGACGTGTTTCCAACCAACTGCTGAAAGTCCTGATGTGTTCACATGTAATCCACTCATCGCACTGCTCCGGGTGTTTGGAGCGTAGACTGTTCTTGTGTTCATCGACATACGGGGTCACCAAGGTAGAGTTCTGTAGAACTGTGTAGTGTGCTTGAGACCAAGAATATCCGTCCCTACATATTATTGAGTCACTTCCAAGAGTGCCTTTTCCAGTCAGTCTCCCCTCATACCGCGATTTAGGGAGACCTATCTTCTTAAGGCTAGGAATGAAGTCAACACAAAACCCGATAACATCCTCTGTTTGATGGCCCATGGAGATGCTTCCTTCTGGCCTAGCACGGTTACGGACATATTTCTTTAGGACTCCCATGAACCTCTCAAAGGGGAACATATTGTGTAGAAATACGGGCCCCAGGATGACAATCTCGTTGACTAGATGAACTAGGACGCGCGTCATGATATTGAAGAAGGATGGTGGGAACACCAGCTTGAAACTGACAAGACATTGTGCCACATCACTCCTTAGCCTTGGTACGATTTCTAGATCGATCACCTTCTGAGAGATTGCATTGAGGAATGCACATAGCTTCACAATGGCTAATCGAACGTTTTCCGATAGAAGCCCCCTCAATGCAACCGGAAGCAGTTGCGTCATAATCACGTGACAGTCATGAGACTTTAGGTTCTGAAACTTTTTCTCTGGCATATTTATTATTCCCTTTATATTCGATGAGAAGCCAGTCGTGACCTTCATACTGAGCAGGCATTCAAAGAAGATTTCTTTCTCTTCTTTTGTAAGAGCGTAGCTGGCAGGACCTTTATACTGCATCAGAGTCATGCCGTCTTTTTCGTGCAAACGTTGCAAGTCCTCCTGTGCCTCAAGTGTATCTTTTGTCTTCCCATACACGCCCAAGAAGCCTAGCAGGTTCACGCAAAGGTTCTTCGTCACGTGCATCACGTCGATTGAAGAGCGGACCTCTAGGTCTTTCCAGTAGGGTAGGTCCCAAAATATAGATTTCTTCTTCCACATGGGTGCGTGTCCCTCAGCGTCATTCGAAACAGCTAGTCCGCCGGGACCCTTTCCAAAGATTACGTGTAAATCATTGACCATAGCAAGTACGTGATCACCGGTACGCATGGCGGGCTTCTTCCGGTGATCTGCCACGCCTTTGAAATGCTTGCCTTTCTTTCGACATTGATGGTTGGTCGGAAGAAATCGACGATGGGCCAGGTACACATTCTTCCTGCATTTGTCCAGGTATATACTTTCAGTGTCATCTAAAGAGTGCGTGCATGCGTGGTATCCTTTGTTTGTCTGTCCTGAAAGGTTACTGAGAGCGTGCAATCGTTGATGGTCACGAACAGCAACGCCTTTAGGTTAAATTCCTCCTGTCTGTGCTCATCCCACGTACGTACACCGTTTCCATTCCACAGCTGTAAAAGTTCTTCAACTAATGGCCTTAGGTACACATCAATATCGTTGCCGGGTTGCTTAGGGCCTTGGAAGAGAACTAGCATCATAATGAACTTCCGCTTCATGCACATCCAAGGAGGAAGGTTATACATACATAGAGTCACGGGCCAGGTGCTGTGATTTCTACTCTGCTCCCTGAAAAGATTAATGCCATCCGCGCTTAAAGAAAAGCATACATTCCTTGGGTCCTTTTCAAACTCATCCCAGTACTTTATCTCGATTTTTCTCCACTGCGACCCGTCAGTGGGTGCTCTCAACTTCCCGTCTTTCTTCCGGTCCTCACTGTGCCATAGCATCAACTTGGCATGCTCTTCATTTCTGAACAGACGTTTCAACCGTGGTATTATAGGAGCATACCACATCACCTTCGCAGGAACCCTCTTCCTGGGGGGCTCGCCATCAACATCACGAGGGTCATCTCGTCTAATCTTATACCGCAATGCACCGCATACCGGGCATGCGTTCAGATCCTTGTATGCACCAGGTAGAGGATGCAGTCATTAGGGCATGCATGTACCTTCTCCACCTCCAATCCTAGAGGGCATACGACCTTCTTTGTTGCGTATGTACTGTCAGGCAATTCATTATCCTTTGGAAGCTTCTTCTTCAATATTTTCAGTAGCTTCTCAAATCCTTTGTCAGCCACAGCATTCTCTGCCTTCCACTGCATCAATTCTAGTACGGTACCGAGCTTTGTGTTGCCATCTTCGCAATTGGGGTACAACCTTTTTTTGTGATCCTCTAACATGCGATCGAACTTTAGCTTCTCCTTTTGACTTTCACATTGCGTCCTTGCATCGACAATGACCCGGCGGAGATCATCATCATCGGGCATATCGTCTGGTTCCTCTTGATCTTTAACAACTTCACCCGTTGCAGCATCATTGGGCACATCGTCTGGTTCCACTTCATCTTCACCAGCTCCCCCCGTTGCAGCATCACCGTATTCAGGGGGCACATAGTTGTCATCGTACTCTTCTTCTTCGTCGTCTTCCATCATAACCCCTATTTCTCCGTGCCTCGTCCAAACATTATAGTGTGGCATGAAACCCTTGTAAAGCATGTGGGAGTGAAGGATTTTCCGGTTAGAGTAAGACCTCGTATTCCCACATTCAGTGCATGGACAACACATAAAACCATTCTGCTTGTTTGCCTCAGCCGCATCGAGAAACTCATGCACGCCCTTAATGTACCCGGAGGTGTGTCTGTCACCGTACATCCATTATCGGTTCATCTGCGTGAATTATATATAATTAAGTGTCCAAATTAATAGAAGTTCATCATCACATTAAAACCAAAGTGCATACATAGTTCTCATCTAGCAACATATAGCTCTCCAGAGCATCTAATTAATTAAACCATACATTGAAACTATGTAAAACATTTCAATGCGAAAACAAATGTGATCATAATCGCAACCAAGGTAACAATTGATCCAACGGCATAGTGATACCAAGCCTCAGTATGAATGGCATATTTTCTAATCTTTCTAATCTTCAAGCGCATTGCATCCATCTTGATCTTGTGATCATCGACGACATCCGCAACATGCAACTCCAATATCATCTTCTCCTCCTCAATTTTTTCTATTTTTTCCTTCAACAAATTGTTTCTTCTTCAACTAAATTTAACCTCTCGACAATAGGGTCGGTTGGCATTTCCGATTCACATACATCCTACATAAATAAAATCTATGTCATGTTGGTCGGCATAATTTTCATAAACAATAAATGAACCAATAGTTATAAAGATAATATATATACCACATCCGAATCATAGACAGGACGAGAGCCGACGGGGGTGGATACCAAAACCATCGCACTATATAAGATGCAATAATAAAAGTAAGAAAATAATACAAGTATCTATGTAAACATACAAGTAAGAATATTTTTCCTTTCAGAAAGAAGATAAGAACAAGAGGCTCACCACGGTGGTGCCGGCGATGAGCTCGGCGCGGGTGATCGACGGCGGTGAAGATGGGGATGGGGCGTGACGGACCGCTAAACCAAGTAGTGTGGCTTGGGCATTCCATCGAACACCTTGTGTGCATAGGAGGTGAGCTAGAGCACCACCAAGCCCTCTCCCCCTCGGCCAGAAAAAACAGAACAGTGTGCTCTGCTCTTACGCGAGGGGGTATATATAGGCACCTCATTGGTCCCGGTTGGTGGCATGAACCGGGACTAAAGGGGAGCCTTTGGTCCCGGTTCAAGCCACCAACCGGGACCAATGGTGGTGGGCCAGGAGCAAGGCCCATTGGTCCCGGTTCGTCCCACCAACCGGGACCAAAAGGTCCAGATAAACCGGGACCAATGGCCCACGTGGCCCGGCCGGCCCCCTGGTCTCACGAACCGGGTCCAATGCCCCCATTGGTCCCGGTTCTGGACTGAACCGGGACTAATGGGCTGACCCGGCCTGGACCAAAGCCCTGTTTTCTACTAGTGTGAAGAGCAAGCCTCTCACTTGGAGACATAGCCGCGAATCTGATTCGCCTAAGTTTAAAAAATCCCACGGAGTGAAGAGCAACCCTCTCACTCGGGGGCTTAGCTGCAGTCCCGTGGTCGCCTAAGTATAAAATAATCCCATCGAGTGAAGTGCAACCCTCTCACTCGGGAGCTTAGCTGCAGTCTAGTGCTCGCCAAAGTTCAAAAAATCCCACCGAGTGAAGAGCAACCCTCTCACTCGGGGGCTTAGCTGCAGTCCAGTACTAGCCTAAGTTCAAAAAATCCCATCGAGTAAAGAGCAACCCTCTCACTCGGGGGCTTAGCTGCAGTCCACTACTCGCCTAAGTTTAAAAAATCCCACTGAGTGAAGAGCAACCCTCTCACTCAGAGGCTTAGCTACAGTCCAGTACTCGCCTAAGTTCAAAAAATCCCACCGAGTGAAGAGAAACCCTCTCACTCGGGGGCTTAGCTACAGTCCATTACTCGCCTAAGTTCAAAAAATCCCACCGAGTGAAGAACAACCCTCTCACTCGGGGGCTTAGCTGCTGTCGGTGTCAAAACCGGCGGATCTCGGGTAGGGGGTACCGAACTGTGCGTCTAAGGCGGATGGTAATAGGAGGCAGGGGACACGATGTTTTACCCAGGTTCGGGCCCTCTTGATGGAGGTAAAACCCTACGTCCTGCTCGATTTATTCTTGATGATATGGGTATTACAAGAGTTGATCTACCACGAGATCGGAAAGGCTAAACCCTAGAAGCTAGCTATGTTATGATTGTCTGTCTATCTATCGACTAGCCTGGCCCCGGTTTATATAATGCACCAGAGGCCTAGGATAACAAGAGTCCTAGCCGAATACGCCGGTGGGGAGGAGTCCTTGTCTTGACCACCAAGTCTTGTAGAATCTTCCATGTATGCGGTAGCTGTCCGAACTGGCCCATGAGTATACGGCCATGGGGGTCCTCGGCCCAATCTAACAGATCAAGAGATGACGTGGTGAGTACCCCCTAGTCCAGGACACCGTCAGTAGCCCCCTGAACCAGTCTTCAAGTTAGAGACGCTCCTCGATTCTTCCGAACTGTTCTTCATCTTCGGTGGTCGGTCTTGGAAACTGGTTCAACAAATCTTCCCATCTTCGATCTTGAGGATCACCGAAATGCATTCGACGAGTTTACACGTCGGGTATCCGAGGAGCCCTTTAAGTCTTCGGCCTTTATCAATGCCTTGTTATTTTTATGCCACACCTCGGGTTTGAAGTTGTTCCCGGGCGGCAGCGTCCTCTTGTGTCCGAGCTCCAACGCCGGACTACATTCTTTTGCAGCCGAGCACCAACGCCGGACCACTTTCCGAGCTCCAACGCCGAAATGTATCCGAGCTCCAACGCCGGACTATGTCCAAGCTCCAACGCCGCACTATATCCGAGGTGTCATATCACCTTGGTTCAAAAAAGTTGAAGGAGTTTAGCCGAGCTTAATGCCGGAAATGCCCTCTATGGAGCCAGCCACTAGCGCCCGAGCTTTATGTCGGAGTGCTTCCGAGGTGGTGCACCACCCCGACTGTGGGCCGATTTTTTGTCAATATTTTTTATTGGTGCAATTTATTCTCTGCCGAGATATATAGCCAGTAGCCCTCAAGGTGTGTATCGGTTTAAAACCCGAGATGCACCTGAAGGATGACGTAAGACCGCTGATCCCAGTAGCCGCTGAGACTCAGGTTGATTTGTAAAATTGGCCTGAGGATCAAGTCCTAGCTCGGCAGGATACTTCGGCACACAAAAGCAGCTGCTCAGTCCTCGAGACTCAGGTTGGGTGGCAACACCAGATCAGGGGATCGATGTGCCTCTTTAATATTTGTAAATAATAAGCCCGAAGCCCAGTAGCCCCCGAGCCTTAATGCGGGCACAGGTGGCCGAATTAAGGATCAATATCCATAGTAAAATCACAAATTATGTGTAATGACTCTATGTATCCAAGTACTTTATGTCATTAATGCTCGGATCCGCATTGTACAAAACTTTGTTGACCGACCATCGGCTTCCACCTCCTCGGGCAGTAGCCGAGGAGTGTTTGTCCTACTTTTATAAAGCCTTTATGAGGGCAAAGATTTATGACAAACAAGGCAATCTGGCCATACGGTTTTATAAACAAAGGTACGCAGAGAGATATGTTATATTACTATTTAACATAAGAAATGTCTTCCAAAGAAAATAGTCCCGCTATCGGTTTCTTTCTTTGGGTTGTCATGCTACGCATGATCATGAAACCTCAGACCTAATGTAAGAGCAAAATATTGAGGATTTAGTTTGGGAGGCCAGTTACTAGCCCCCGGTAGTGTTCGGCGACAGTCCAGGTCAAGCCGTAAACACTTCGGCCATTGTTATGAGTGGCCCATCATTTTAACACAGTCATCGGATCGCTGACCAGTTTACACTTATTGTGACAGTCAGTTTTCGACTTTCTCCACTGAGGTGCTTAACCGTGTGAGCTGGAAGCACAATCGCAGTGGTTGTCCCTTTGCATGCCTAGCCGAACAAAGCAGAACGTAGGAGGCAAGTTCAGGAGCCGAGCAACCCAACTATTGACCGAAGACACAATTCGAAACCGATGCATATATAGCAATATCCGAGAATATTTTTGCCGAATCTATAGAGGTGTCTGGCATTGCACTGCGAGACTTGTGCTGAAAACACACAAATAGTTTAAAAGTTCCATGAGCTTGGAAAACCAAAAAACGTCAGTAAAAACTTGACATCCGAACAAGATCAAGTGTTCGGTGCCAATCCGAAAATTGGTCTTAGAAAAAAGAGTGCTTCTGTCGTGCTTTAACATTACACATCCAATCTCAAGACTTCAAGCGGGTCAGCCTACGGCTGTAGCCTCCTATCCCGAAGGCGGAGTGCTTCTCATTAGACCAGTTTAGCGAACTAAACTCGAGCGGTCACTAGAGAGAAAATGGGTTATCTGGCTATTGAACACACACTCACGTCAAAAAAGGAGCGATAGAAAAAGACTTTGCAACGACCAAGAAGAAAACACATTTATTATAAAATAGCTCATATAAATTTTAAGAGCCCCCAAGTGACTTGGGTAAAGGGTTTATGTATAATGATTGTATGTACCTAAGTACTTATATCATATATTTGTTCAACCGAACTTTAAATGCGTCTTAACCGACCGTCGGCTTCTCCCTCTTTGGTCAAGGACCGAAAAGTGTTATGTACTCCACCTGTCGAGAATATCGACAGTGTTTCTGATAACCAGGCAACCGGGCCATAAGGCTATAACAGACAAAGAGCGCTCAGGGAACTTATGCTATATTACAGACGAAGTGTAAGAAGCATCTTCGAAGAAAATAGTACCCCCACCGATACCTTTCTTCGGTGCTCATTATTACTATGAGACTTGTGCAATAGATTTTTTGTACTCATGAGTTCCGTTGTGTGCCGACCATGATTGAAAACAATAAGAGCGCTAGCTTTCGGCTTCACCCAGTCTGAGGTCAGAGCTCGAAGGACCCGGTCGTGACAATCGCAGAGGTGCTCCCTTTACTCCCTAGCCAAACAATCGGGAACGTAGGGGTAAGCACAGGAGCCAGGCAACCCA
The DNA here is from genome assembly GCF_002162155.2 of Triticum dicoccoides. Taxonomy (NCBI): domain Eukaryota; kingdom Viridiplantae; phylum Streptophyta; class Magnoliopsida; order Poales; family Poaceae; genus Triticum; species Triticum dicoccoides. The sequence continues at coordinate 710,826,994 of NC_041388.1, read as the reverse complement.
GCTTGCAAATCGCTTAAGTCAATATGGTGCATATTGTGGCGTAATACACGAACAAGGAACGAAGCCGTACAAGTATAATCATATGCAAGAGGAAAAGCTCCATCAAGGGATCCCCCAAGTAAACGGGGTATTTGAATTTGTGTGTCACAAACAAAGTTTGGACAAGAAAAATTTTTACAAGCAACTTTTTTCCAAAAAAAGTATAATGCTTGGTCGAACCGAACACAAGTTAAAAATTAAAACTTTGAGCATGAAAGCGACTTAGCTGGTTAATGTGTTCGGCATTGATGACGCGGTCCGAGCTTGATGCGGGACAAGGTTCCATCCCCCAAGCCGGTCCCGAGATGGCGGAGCGGAGAGCTCGACACGCCGAAGTGGTGACATAGAAAGGTCAATGCAGACCGACAGAGTGATGCCGAAGTCCCCGGATCATTTTCCTGTGCACAAAAAATAGTGCAAACCGGAGATAATAGTAATAATGATAATTAAAAAAATCGTTGCATAATAAATAATTTATGCAAAGTGAGTAATAAAAGAAATATGGCCTCGTGCCGATGTCAATGTCGATGCAGGGCGTCGGCGTGATGCGGTAAATCGTTGCAGTACAATAGACGTTAATTTCAAGCGTAGCGTACTGCACATATGGTCAAGAACTTTTTTTAGCGGCAAAGCCTGAATTCACAGGTCGGTCCGAGTTCCGGATGCGGTGTTCGCCGGACTATGTATGGATACTGACCGAACCACCCCGCGATCGTAGTTAATGCGGCCATCATTTGATAGACCTGTTTACAAATGATGGACAAACCAGAATAATAATTCCTTGGGAAAAATAAACCCAAACAAGCAAAAAAAATACTAGGATTAATAGCACCTAATTTATTTGTTGTAGCAATCCGAAGAAAGGTGATTCCCAAAATTGGGACTCGATCCGCGCACCCATTGCCTGATGGGCGATAAAGCGACAGCACGGCGATGCTGGCAAAGGTTGGCTCGCCGAGGCAATGCCCTCGGTCCAGCTAACGAGACGGAGCTGGTCGACTAGTGACGCCGAAGTCTCCGGAGTATAGGTTGATGAAGATATGGCGAAGCCCCCGGTCCAGCCGAGATGTCGAAGCCTCGATGTCAGCCGATGAGTTGAAGTAGGTCGGCGTGATGGACACCGGCTTGAAGAAGCAACAGTGCGGCCCTGCCGATGCAGGTCGTGACGTGGTCGATGCCGGCTTGATGAAGTGACCGTGCGGCGATTCCGGTATGCCCGCTCCGTGTAATCCGTGGGGCGGCGATGTTAGTGATGATTTATCCTTCGCGATGCCGGACTCTTGTTAGGCTTGCCGAGATGATGATCCGAAGATGTTGAGATCGGCTCAACAAAGTGACGACGCGTCTAGCGCAGGTCGGCAGCCGTGGAGCAATATTGCCGAACTGGTTTGACACCAGCATGATGTTGAATATTATGTTCAAAAGATTTTAAAGTTAGTGGGATGTGTTCGGGAACAAAACACAACACCCCATACAAAACTTCCTTAAAAAAGGATGTCCGAAATCCCGTTCATAAAAAAGATGAACTCGGGTCGGATTCGTTTTCGCGCAGAAAACAGATCCGAAAAGTGATGCACTCATCGGAAGGTTCCCGAAGTTTGGATGGTCGGATCGAGCTGAAATTTGGAGGGGTGGTAGATATGGGAATTCCGCAGTAGATGAACGGTTGGATCTTCCAAAGAACCTCCGAGCTAGGCTCTAGAGACCACGCCCTAAACTCGCCCAGATTCCCATCCAGATTTGACAAGGCTCCGGTATATCGTACATTGTCGGAGATTCCTCCATCGGAAATCAACGAAATTTTCCAGGGTTGTTGTAGACCCAATTCCGCACAATTCCACCGAAGCAATTGTTAAAGAGACACTTGAGGAGGCGGTGGCGGCGGACACAAGTTTGCTATCCAGAAAAACAGCACGGTCGCCCGAGGGCAACGTTGACGTTGAGCCCTCTGGCTCCCTGGATGATTCGTCCATGATCTTGATAAAGATCGGACTTGATGTTTATAAAGGCCCTCATCCGAACATGACGATCAGAGGTAGGGCACAGTCCTTGGTCGAACCAAGATGACCAATCAAGCTGGTGATGAAGATGTCGAAGTCGCAGTTGATCTACAGGTGAGCCATCAACCTTTTGTCGAACACACAACGGAACTCTCAATGAAAGCACCAATGTCGGTGTCAAAACCGGCGGATCTCGGGTAGGGGGTCCTGAACTGTGCGTCTAACGCGGGTGGTAACACGAGGCAGGGGACACGATGTTTTGCCCAGGTTCGGGCCCTCTTGATGGAGGTAAAACCCTACGTCCTGCTCGATTTATTCTTGATGATATGGGTATTACAAGAGTTTATCTACCACGAGATCGGAAAGGCTAAATGTCAGGACCCCGATTCCAAGTCACATCGATCTAGCCGGTAACACCTCATATCACTTTGCGGCCTCACGCACGGTATCCCACGGGTGTCGCCTTACCCTGGCCCAGAACCGTTTGCGCCTTTAGGCTCACGTATATGATAGTGTCGCTAGCATCCATATGACAGAGAACCCGGGCCGACATGACTAGTTGTGAACCCAAAGCGGCACAGACCTATGGAGACAGGCATACATGAATCACATCGAGCATGTCGGTCATCAACGAGTGATTCCGGGCTGTAGCACTGGGCTAACAGGACTCCGGGGAACCTGGGCTGTAGCAGGCTAGGCAGGACTCCAGAAGTCACCGCATGACATTTTCCCGAAGGGACAGACATAGGAACGAAGTGAAACACATGCCGGCCAGTCAAGTGTCCTGAACAGTAGTGCTGGGCTAGTAGGACTCCGGTGAACCAGGCTGTAGCGGACTACTATGGCTCATGGAAGCACTAGACTACATTTCCCCATAAGAGAGACTGCCAAGGATAAACAACCAGATTGTCGGATCCCACACATACCAAGCATTTCAATCATACACACAATATGCTCGATATGTGTAAATACAACATGGCATCACAACATAACTCTACAACTCAAGTATTTATTCATTAGGCTCCGAGGAGCGAGATATTACAAACATGGGTCTTATGACCCAACACACAGAACATACAAGCAAAAAGCACATGCGGAAGCTTAACTTGTCTGAGTACAGACAACTACAAATGAAGAAGGCTGAGAAGCCTGACTATCTACCAGATCCTGCCAAGAGCACAAGATTGTAGCTGAGGTATCAAGCCAAACGTCGAAGTCCACGCGTAACTACTAGCGAGACTGAAATCTCTCTGCAAAACATAAATTAAGCAAACGTGAGTACAAGAGTACTCAGCAAGACTTACATCAGAACTAGCTACATATGCATCGGTATCAACGAAAAGGGGGGGTGGAGTTTAACTGCAGCAAGCCAGCTTTGACTCAATGGCTAATCTGAACTACGACTGCAAGCAACTCTTTTGAGGTGGCGCACACGAGTCCACATATTCACCATTCAATACACCACTATGGATCCGCTCTCGTCTCCCTACGAGAAGGCCATCCATAGCACTCACACTTATCTTGCGAGTTTTAGAGTATCCACTTTCACTTGTCTATGAACTGTTATAGGCAACCCAGAAGTCCTTTACCGCGGACACGACTATTCGAATAGATCATTTATAACCCTGCAGGGGTGTACTTCGTCACACATGTTTCCACCACTTAGCTTCTGCACATGACATGTGCTCGGCAGACTTCAAGCGAAAACCGATGTGGGTGTAGACCACGACCTGACTAACCTCACAAGTCTCTAGTCCAGGTTTATCGCCTATTTAGGTTCCATCCGCAAGGAAATCCGGCCGGGGTGTCCTCAACGGTCCCAAACAATGTGAACAGGGTTCTCGAGACACCAAACGGGTGACTCGGTACACCGTGCCACGGTGTATCTACCGCAACATAGCCCACCCCTAGGGTCAGCGCTACACACGGCCGCCAACACATGTCCTACAAACACCAGAAACTAGCTGCAACTCCTGGACAGAGGCGAGAGGGGTCAGTAAGTCGAGCGGGGTCATATTTCAGGGCCCAATGTGTGGTAGTAGCTGTTTCATGGATCACACACATAGAACTCAGTTCCTGAGGACGGTTTCAATGAGACAACCCACCATGTACTCCTACATGGCCTCTCACCGCTACCTTTACCAAATCGTGTTCACACACGTAGCTCACACACAGTAGGACATGTTCACAACTCCAATCCATCCCCGATGAATCAGACCTGACTCAACTCTAAGCAGTAGCAGGCATGACAAACAAGCATGAATGAGTAGGCACATCAGGCTCAAACAACTCCTACTCATGCTAGTGGGTTTCATCTATTTACTGTGGCAATGACAAGTCATGCAGAGGATAAGGGGTTCAACTACCGCAACAAGTAACAGATGAATCATTTTTGTCCTAATGCAGTAAAGAGAGCAGGAGCGAGAGAGTGGGCTTGTATCAGAATGAACAAGGGGGTTGTGCTTGCCTGGCACTTCTGAAGATATCATTGGGTCTTCATCAGTGTCAACGATCACATCGTCGGTACAATGTCTATCGAGAGGGGACAAATACCGGCAATAGAGAAAGAAACACAATCAATGCAATGCACAATATGATGCATGATCATGAACGGGCAATATGCTGTGATTTGAGCTAATGCATCTAGCTATGAATTAAATGAAGTTGGCTTGAATACAAGATTCAAATTCAAACTCCATATATGATTAGTTAAATGCCATTTATTTGTTTTGTCCAAAACAGAGGACAAACATTGTTCAAACATGCATGAAAATGCCATAAAAAGATTCCTTGAATTTTTCTAATAATTTTTCATATATAATTTATTTCATTTGGAGTTACGGTTGAATTTCTATGATTTTTAGAAGTTTAAATTGTATTCTGGAATTTCCTGTATTATTTTAAATCCAGAAATTCCTTTACTGCGTCAGCGCTACGTCATTATGACGTCAGCAGGTCAACAGGGCCGGTCTAGGTCAAACCTGACGTGCGGGACCCATATGTCATTGACTCAGCTATTTAATATGGTTAATTAACCTTAGATTAAGCCTAACTAAAATGTCAGTGGGGTCGGGGCCCACATGTTAGCGGCTAACCTAACTAAATTAGTGTTAGTTTAACTCCTAATCTAGGTTTGACCAGGGGGCAGGGCCCACGTGGTCAAATGGGTCAACCCCACCGGCGACATGGCGCCGGCGAGGCCTGAGACGGCGGCGCGGCTCGGAAACACAGCATAGGCGACGAAACGAGCGGCGGAGGGCATCTGCGGGGAGCTAGGGCTCGCCCGCATCCATCCCTGCAAGCAGCAGCAGCTAGGGTGGCCGGAGCTCGTCGGAAACGAGCTCGGGGCGGCACCGGAGTTCGGACACGAGCGGGGACGCGGTTGCGGTGGCCGTGGTGATGTGTGTTTAGCACCTACGGCGTCTACGGGGTGCGGTGAGTACGATGGGCGCATGACCGGGACCAAATGGTCACCGGAGCATCCCCGGCGACGAGCGCGGCGGCGGCGAGTTTCGGTCAACAAGGGGGCGACGGCTACGGCGTGTGAGAGCGAGAACAGAGAGGGGGAGAAGAGGCAGGAGCTCACAAGGGGTCGGGAGAGACAGCCAGCGGGCTCGGGGACGACCTGGAGACGGAGAATCGGGGCCGGCGATCTTCGGTGCCCGTCAGTGAAGACGACGGTGATGGCTTCACTGCAGGGCTCCCGGCGTCGCTTGGAGCGGTGAGGAGGGAGAGTAGGTCGAGGCGGAGCTTTGGGAGGCATCGGGGAGGCGAGGCGGTGGCTGTGGCCGCGGCGAACGGCGTCGGTGGCGACAGGCGCGTTCGGGTAGACGCGCGTGAGAGAGACAGAGGAGGTAGGGCGCTCGAGGGAGAGAGAGGGAGAGGTGCAGGGGACCGAGGCATCTCCGTGGCATCGCTAGGAGGGGTCGGGGAAGCAGGAGGTGGCCAGAGCAGGGTGGAGGTGGCGCGCGCGTGCCGGCGCGCCGCGGACACACGCCCTCTGCCTACTGGCGCGAGGAGGAAGGCGACAGGGAGGTGGAGGTGGGCTGGGCTGGCTTTGCCTGGCTGGGTTGCTACAGTGGCGGGCTGGCTAGGTGAGCTGCAGGTAAGGCCAGGTAAGTGCTCTGCCTTTCCTATTTTCTGTTTGTTTTCTGTTTTCTATTTTTTTGAAGTTTGTTTTGAGTTTGGTTTTTAAACAAACCAATTTTTATGCTTCTAAAAATTATTATGTGGACTTAGGAAACTAGTTCAGAGCCACATGCAATTTTTCAAAATGGTTGGGCTTATATCTATATTATAGTAAATATAAACCCAAATCAAATAGCTAGTGATTTAATTCAAAGGCCCAAGAATAATTATTTCTGTAATTCCAAAAATATTGTTTTAAGTTTTACCTCTTGCCAATATTTTCAGAGACTAAGAGGAACATTTTCTTGGACTTCTTTGAAAAGATTTTAATGTTGATTATTTTGAAGTGATTTATGAGGGTTTCAACTAAGCTCAATTCAACTTTCAGAATTTAGACATGATGCATGATGCTCACTTAGGTAAATAGCTACAAGCAAATTCTAGGGATGTGACACTAAACCTTAAAAGGTAGCCTATGGTATGATTGTCTATCTATCTATCGACTAGCCTGGCCCCGGTTTATATAATGCACCAGAGGCCTAGGATAACAAGAGTTCTAGCCGAATACGCCGGTGGGGAGGAGTCCTTGTCTTGATCACCAAGTCTTGTAGAATCTTCCATGTATGCGACAACTGTCCGAACTGGCCCATGAGTATACGGCCATGGGGGTCCTTGGCCCCATCTAACAGATCAGGAGATGACGTAGTGAGTACCCCCTAGTCTAGGACACCGTCAGCTGCCGTCCAGTACTCGCCTAAGTTCAAAAAATCCCACCGAGTGAAGGCCAACCCTCTCACTCGAGGGCTTAGCTGCAGTCCAGTAGTCGCCTAAGTATTAAAAAAATCCCGTCGAGTGAAGAGTAACCCTCTCACTCGGGGACTTGGCCACAAGTACAATGTGTGCTTCATATTGATCCGCAAGGACGACGAGGTTCAGGTCTTCTACGACATTCTCCTCAGAGCTGTGCCACAAGTACAATGTGCGCTCCATCCTGACCCGCATGGACGACGAGGTGCAGGTCGACTGCGACCTTCTCCTCGGAGTTCCACCACAAATACAAACAATAACAAAAGCCAGTTCTGAGTGAAGATTCAAGTTCCGCTCAAAAATAAAGACAAGCATATTCAAGTTCAGATATATCCCGTGAGGGTCCAGATCGCGGATTAAAGTACCCGGGCTTTAGACCCATAGGAGTTTTACGGTTACAAAACCACTCGGCATACCGAGGGAAATTTAAACAGATCATAAAAGAGTTTGTTCACTCCGCGGGAGGAGGGCTGGCAGGCTCGACGAACTCATCCAAGTCGATTCCGTCAGCAATCCGAGTAGCAGCAGCAATGAAAGTCTCCATGAAGTACTGGAAGTCAAGCCTCTTGGTGTTGGCAACCTTGATCGCCGCTAGCTTCTCTTCTTTGGCTTCCTTGCAGTGAACGCGAACCAGAGACAGAGCCACGTCAGCACCAGACCGAGCAGAAGACTTCTTCCATTCCTACACTCGACCGGGGATCTCATTGAGTCGAGTCATCAGAGACTCGAGATCATTCTGGAATGTCACCCTTGTCCAGAGCGCCGAGTCGTTCCGCGACACCGCAACCTTCAGTCGAGTGAGGTAGTCGACAATGCTAGCAAGATGGGATTCCAGTCGGAGCACATTCATGGCAGCTTCATCCTTGACAGGGGAGTTGATGGGGTCCAAACTCGTTTCGATTTGACCAGTCTCGGCCTCGAAGTTTTGACAGAATTCTGTGTTCACAGAGAAGCAACGAGTCGATGGTTTTACGACTAGTCGACAAAAGCAAATCAATCAGACGAAGAGAGATACCTTCTAGCATGAGGAATAACTTCTTGGCGAGTACTCCCAGATAATTCTCTAGCTTGTCTCTCTTGCGGGAGATGTCTCCCACCTTGTCAGTCGGGGCGCCCTTGTCCTTCTTCAGTCGAGTCACCTCTTTGTTGGCTTCGTCAAGGGCAGCCTTCAACTTGGCGTTCTCTTCCTCCAGTTTACCAACCGAGGCCAGCTTCTGGTCGGCGAGTGCAGTTTTCTCTTTTGTTGATTTCTGTGCGGCAGCAAGGTCCCGATCCTTCTTCGCCAAAGCCTGGTTCATTGTTTCTAAAAGAAATAACGCTTGGCTTAGAGGAAGGAAATAACACTTGGTTCACAAAACAGTCAGTCGACAAGTTTTTCATACCAGCGGCATCATCCTTAGCCTTCTGCAGATTCGTCTTTGCCAACTCCAGATCAAGATTGAGCTGGATCTGCTTCTGCTCCATGTCAGCAAACCGAGCTCCAAGTTCACAAGATTTCTGTGGACAAAAGATAGTAAGTTGACAGGCAAAAAGATTGGTTGCTTCTGAGAAATAAAATAACAAGTTCAAAGAGTTCTAAGACTACTGCCAAATCAAACATTCAACAGTAGTGTCGGTGACTACACCCAGTGGGTGCACTCAGCGTGCCCCCACTGGTTCAGTGACTTTTCAATTGACTTGGTCTGTCCAGTCGGTAAAAAAAACATATGACTTGTTCTCAGACCATAGCCGACTGCTCGCAGTCGACTACGGTCTCGGGGACTACACCTAGTGGGTGCACTCAGCGTTCCCCCACTGGTTCAATGACCACTCGACATGATCTACTCAGACCGAGTGCAGAAGTTCTGTTCAAAGACCCCCGCTAAATCAAACATTCAACAATGATCTCGGGGACTACACCAAGTGGGTGCACTCAGCGTGCCCCCACTGGTTCAAAGATTCAATCGACACAACCTAGTTGACTCAAGTGGAAAAACTATTTAGCAGAAATTGAAACACCCAGTGGGTCTATAGATGCAAAATGCAGACTGGCAAGTAGAAGCACAATAAAGGTTTTTCAGGTAGCATATCCTAACAGAACAAGAGAGAAGCTAGAAGATCAGTCGGAGATTAGCTAACCTGTACATTGGCCTGGAGTGCTGAGCTGGCGTCATAAGCAGCTTGACCAGCCTCGCGAACCACTTTCATCTGCTCCATCATAATGCTTGCTTGGTGTATAGCTTCCTTGGCAGCACTCACTTGGTCGTCTGGGACGTGATGGGCGGTGAAAAGTGAAGACGGTGGATTAGTTGGAGCCTGTGCAGTCGACGCTGAAGGTTGTGCACTTGACAATGGAACGACAAAGGTAACAGAAGCCCGGTTGGCGTCTCCAGACTGCTGAACCGCTGGTTCCGTCACTGGCGTCGACTGAGGCGTCTTGCTAGTTGATATTTTCCTGCTCCTCCTTCCCGTGGGCCTCAGCGGCACATCCTTGTCGTCGTCTGGAAGTTCAATAACATTGGGCAGAGCTGCAAAAGATTCAATCACAAGAGTTCAGTCGACCGTCAAAATGGTTGATAAAGTAAAGATAAAATAGCAAGAGTTGTACCCGCGCTGGAGGTGACTGCGTCTTCCATCTCCTCCTCATCATCATCGCTTATTAAATATTCAATGGTTTTTAAACCTTTTATGGATACCAATGCTTGCTGGGTGATGAGTATGCTTGGATCGCCTTTCGGTGCGAGGGGGGAGTCGACTTCCTCACAACCACTTGAGCCATCGCTTTCACCGTCTTCCCCTCCATCAGAATGCCAGTCGCCGCTTTCACCCCCGATCGCCTCTCCCTCTGGCTCTTGCTCCTGCTCCCCGTTGGGCATCGAATACATCTCGGTGTAAATCTATAAGACATAGAGTGACGGTGTCCTGGACTAGGGGGTACTCACCACGTCATCTCCTGATCTGTTAGATTGGGCCGAGGACCCCCATGGCCGTATACTCATGGGCAAGTTCAGACAGGTGCCGCATACAAGGAAGATTCCACAAGACTTGGCGATCAAGACAAGGACTCCTCCCCACCGGCGTATTCGGCTAGGACTCTTGTTATCCTAGGCCTCTAGTGCATTATATAAACCGAGGCCAGGCTAGTCGATAGATCATATACAACAACAATCATAGTATAGGCTAGCTTCTAGGGTTTAGCCTCTACGATCTTGTGGTAGATCAACTCTTGTAATACTCATATCATCAATATCAATCAAGCAGGACATAGGGTTTTACCTCCATCAAGAGGGCCCGAAACTGGGTAAAACATCGTGTTCCCTGCCTCCTGTTACCATCCACCTTAGACGCACAGTTCGGGACCCCCTACCCAAGATCCACCGGTTTTGACACCGACATTGGTGCTTTCATTGAGAGTTCCGTTGTGTGTTCGACAAAGGGTTGATGGCTCGCCTGCAGATCAACTGCGACTTCGGCATCTTCGTCACCAGCTCGACTGGTCACCTTGGTTTGACCAAGGACTGCGCCCTACCTCCGATAGTCATGTTTGGATGAGGGCCTTTATAAACATCAACTCCGATCTCTATCAAGATCATGGAGGAATCATCCAGGGAGCCCGGGGGCTCAACATCAACATTGCCCTCGGGCGACCGTGCTGTTTTTCTGGACATCAAACTTGTGTCCGCCGTCACCGCCTCCTCAAGTGTCTTTTTAACGATCTCTTTGATGGAATTGTGCGGAATTGAGTCTACAACAACCCTGGAAAATTTCGTCGAGTTCTGATGGAGGAATCTCTGGCAATCCACGATATACCGGAGCCCTGTCAAATCTGGACGGCAATCTGGATGAGTTTAGGGCGTGGTGTCCAGATTCTAGCTCGTACGTCCTTTGGAAGATCCAACCGTTGATCGCCTGCGGAATTCCTATATCTACCACCTCTCAAAATTTCAGCTCGATCCGACCGTCCAAACTCCGGGAACCTTCCGATTAGTGCATCACTTTTCGGATCTGTTTTTTGCGCGAAAACGAATCCGACTTGAGTTCGTCTTTTTTATGAACGAGATTTCGGACATCCCTTTGGAAGGAAGTTTTGTATGGGGTATTGTGTTTTGTTTCCGAACACATCCCACTAACTTTAAAATCTTTTGAACATGATCTTCAACATCATGCTGGTGTGAAATCAGTCCGGCAATATTGCTCTACGACTGCCGACCTGCGCTAGACACGTCGTCACTTTGTTGAGCCGAGCTCAACTTCTTCGGATCATCATCTCGGCAAGCCAAACAAGAATCCGGCATCGTGAAGGATAAATCATCACCAACATCGCCGCCCCATGGATTACACGGAGCGGGCATACCGGCATCGCCGCACGGTCGCCTCATCAAGCCGGCATCGACCACGTCACGACCTGCATCGGCAGGGCCGCACTATTGCTTCTTCAAGCTGGTGTCCATCACACCGACCTACTTCGACTCATCGGCTAACATTGAGGCTTTGACATCTCGGCTGGACCGGGGGCTTCGCCATCTCTTTATCAACCTACTCCGGACACTTCGGCGTCACTAGCCGACCAGCTCCGTCATGTTAGCTAGACCGAGGGCTTTGCCTCGGCGAGCCAACCTTTGCCAGCATTGCCATGCCGTCGTTTTATCGCCCATCAGGCAATGGGTGTGCGGATCTCGAGTCCCAATTTTGGGAATCACCTTCCTTCGGATTGCTACAACAAATAAACTAGGTGCTATTAATACCAGTATTTTTTTTCTTGTTTGGGTTCATTTTTCCCAAGGAATTACTACTCTGATTTGTGCATCATATGTACACAGGTCTATCAAATGGTGGCCGCATTAACGACAGTCGCATGGTGGTTCGGTCAGTTTCCGTACATAGTCCGGCGAACGCCGCATCCGGAGCTCGGACCGACCTATGAATTCAGGCTTTGCCACGCCTTTACCGCATCACGCCGACGCCCTGCATCGACATTGACTTCGGCGCCAGGCCATATTTCTTTTATTACTCACTTTGCATAAATTATTTATTATGCAACGATTTTTTTAATTATCATTATTACTATTATCTCCGATTTGCACTATTTTTGTGCACAGAAAAATGATCCGGGGACTTCAGCGTCACTCTGCGGTCTGCATTGACCGTGCTATGTCACCACTTCGGCGTGTCGAGCTCTTCGCTCCGCCACCTCGGGACCGGCTTGGGGGATGGAACCTTGTCCCGCATCAAGCTCGGACCTCGTCATCAATACCGAGCACATTAACCAGCTAAGTCGCTTTCATGCTCAAAGCTTTAATTTCTAACTTGTGTTCGGTTCGACCAAGCATTATACTTTTTTGGAAAAAAGTTGCTTGTAAAAAATTTCCTTGTCCAAACTTTGTTTGTGACGCATAAATTCAAATACCCAATTCATTTGGGGGCTTCCTTCATGAAGCTTTTCCTCTTGCAAATGATTATACTTGTACGGCTTCATTCCTTGTTCGTGTATTACGCCACAATATGCACCATATTGACTTAAGCGATTTGCAAGCTGGGTTGCCTCGCTCCTGTGTTTACCCCTACGTTCTCGATTGTTCGGCTAGGGAGTAAAGGGAGCACCTCTGCGATTGTCACGACCGGGTCATCCGAGTCGGACCTCAGACTGGGTGAAGCCGAAAGCTAGTGCTCTTATAGTTTTCAATGATGGTCGGCACACAACGGAACTCATCAGTACAAAAAATCTATTGCACAAGTCTCATAATAACAATAAGCACCGAAGAAAGGTATCGGTGGGGGTGCTATTTTCTTCGAAGATGCTTCTTACACTTCACGGTAATATAGCATAAGTTCCCTGAGCGCGCTTTGTTTGTTACAGCCTTATGGCCCGATTGTCTGGTTATTGGAAACACCGTTGACATTCTCGGTAGATGGAGTACATAACACTTTTCGGTCCTTGACCGAAGAGGGAGAAGCCGACGGTCGGTTAAGACGCGTTTAAAGTTCGGTTGAACATAGATATGATATAAATACTTCGGTACATGCAATCATTCTTTTACCCAAGTCACTTGGGGGCTCTTAAATTTATATGAGCCATTTTATGATAAGTGTTCTTCTTCTTAGTCGTTGCAAAGTTTTATCATTATTATTATTATTATTATTATTATTATTATTATTATTATTATTATTATTATTATCTATCACTCCTTTTTTCGACACGAGCGTGTGGTCACTAGTCGGGGAGCCTAATTTCTCTCTCAAAGCCGCTAGGGTTTAGTTTGCTAAACTGGCCTAATGAGAAGTACTCCACCCTTGGGATAGGAGGTTGAAGCCGTAGGCTAACCCGCTTGAAGTCTTGAGATAGGATGTATCATGTTAAAGCACGACAAAAGCACTTCTTTTGCTAAGGCCAATTTTTAGATTGGCACCGAACACTTGATCTTGTTCGGACGTCAAGTTTTTACTGACGTTTTTTGGTTTTCCAAGCTTATGGCACTTTTTGTGTGTTTTCAACACAAGTCTAGCAGTGCAACGCCGGACACCTTTAGAGATTCGGCAAAAACATTCTCGGATATTGCTATATATGCATCGGTTTCAAATTGTGTCTTTGGTCAATAGTTGGGTTGCCCGGCTCCTGCGCTTGCCTCCTACGTTCCGCTTTGTTAAGCTAGGTGTGCAAAGGGAGAACCACTGCAATTGTGCTTCCAGCTCACATGGTTAAGCACCTCAGTGGAGAAAGCCGAAAACTGACTGTCACAATAAGCACAAACTGGTCAGCGATCCGATGACGGTGTTAAATACGGGCCATTCATAACAATGGCCGAAGTGTTTACGGCTTGACCTCAACTGTCGTCGAACACTACTGGGGGCTATTAATTGACCTCCCAAACTAAATCCTCGATATTTTGCTCTTACATTGGAGCTGAGGTTTCTTGATCATGCTTAGCATGACAACCCAAAGAAAGGAACCGATAGCGGGACTATTTTCTTTGGAAGACGTTTCTTCTGTTAAACAGTAATATAACATATCTCTCTGCATACCTTTGTCTATAAAACCGTATGGCCAGATTTCCTTGTTTGTTGTAAATCTTTGCCCTCATAAAGGCTTTATAAAGTAGGATAAACACTCCTCGGCTATTGGTCGAGGAGGCGGAAGCCGATGGTCGGTCAACAAAGTTTGGTACAATGCGGATCCGAGCATTAATGACGTAAAGTACTTGGATACATAGAGTCATTACACATAATTTGTGATTTTACTATGGATATCAATCCTTAATTTGGCCACCTGTGCCCGCATTAAGGCTCGGGGGCTACTGGGCTTTGGGCTTATTATTTACAAATATTAAAAGGACACATCGATCCCCTGATCTGGTGTTGCCACCCGACCAGTGTCTCGGAGGCTACTGCATTGCCTGTCCAATGCAGAAAATTTTAAGTGTAATACAATTTCCGAGGAGATTTTGATCCTCAGGTTGGTCGGCCGCACCCAACCTAAGTCTCAGGACTGAGCACGCTGCTTTTTGTGTTCCGAAGTATTCTGCCGAGCTAGGACTTGATCCTCAGACCGATTTTGCAAATCAACCTGAGTCTCAGCGGATACTGGGATCAGCGGTCTTATGTCATCCTTCATGTGCATCTCGGGTTTTAGACCGATACCCACCTTGAGGGCTACTGGCTATATATCTCGGCAGAGAATACATTGCACCAATCAAAAATATTGACAAATATCGGCCCACATTCGGGGTGGTGCACCACCTCGGAAGCAGTCCGACATAAAGCTCGAGCGCTAGTGGCTGGCTCCATAGAGGGCATTTCCGGCCTTAAGCTTGGCTAAACTCCTTCAAACTTCTTTGAACCAAGGTGATTTACGATACCTCAGATACATAGTCCGGCGTTGGAGCTCGGATACATTCCGGCGTTAGAGCTGGGAAGCGGTCCGGTGTTGGTGCTCGGCCGCAAAAGATACCTCGAATGCAGTCCGGTGTTGGAGCTCGGACGCAAGAGGAAGCTGCCGCCCGGGAACAACTTCAAACCCGAGGCGTGGCATAAAAATAACAAGGCATTGATAAAGGCTTGAAACTTAAAGGGGCTCCTCAGATACCCGACGTGTAAACTCGTAGAATGCATTTCGGCGATCCTCAAGATCGAAGATGAGAAGATTTGCTGAACCAGTTTTCAAGACTGACGACCGAAGATGAAGAACGGTTCGGAAGAATCTAGGAGCGTCCCTAACTTGAAGACCAGTACAGGGGGCTACTGACGGTGTCCTGGACTAGTGGGTACTCACCACGTCATCTCCCGATCTGTTAGATTGGGCCGAGGACCCCCATGGACGTATACTCATGGGCCAGTTCGGACAGCTGCCGCATACAAGGAAGATTCCACAAGACTTGGCGATCAAGACAAGGACTCCTCCCCACCGGCGTATTCAGCTAGGACTCTTGTTATCCTAGGCCTCTGGTGCATTACATACACCGAGGCCAAGCTAGTCGATAGATCATATACAACAACAATCATAGCATAGGCTAGCTTCTAGGGTTTAGCCTCTATGGTCTTGTGGTAGATCAACTCTTGTAATACTCATATCATCAATATAAAATCAAGTAGGACATGGGTTTTACCTCCATCAAGAGGGTCCGAACCTGGGTACAACATCGTGTCCCCTACCTCCTATTACCATCCGCCTTAGACGCACAGTTCGGGACCCCCTACCCGAGATCCTGAAGGAAATATGCCCTAGAGGCAATAATAAAGTTATTATTTATTTCCTTATATCATGATAAATGTTTATTATTCCTGCTAGAATTGTATTAACCGGAAACATAATACTTGTGTGAATACATGGACAAACAAAGTGTCACTAGTATGCCTCTACATGACTAGCTCATTAATCAAAGATGGTTATGTTTCCTAACCATAAACAAAAGAGTTGTTATTTGATTAACGGGATCACATCATTAGGAGAATGATGTGATTGACATGACCCATTCCATTAGCTTAGCACCCGATCGTTTAGTATGTTGCTATTGCTTTCTTCATGACTTACACATGTTCCTATAACTATGAGATTATGCAACTCCCGTTTACCGGAGGAACACTTTGGGTGCTACCAAACGTCACAACGTAACTGGGTGATTATAAAGGAGTACTACAGGTGTCTCCAAAGGTACATGTTGGGTTGGCGTATTTCGAGATTAGGTTTTGTCACTCCGATTATCGGAGAGGTATCTCTGGGCCCTCTCGGTAATGCACATCACATAAGCCTTGCAAGCATTTCAACTAATGAGTTAGTTGTGAGATGATGTATTACGGAACGAGTAAAGAGACTTGCCGGTAACAAGATTGAACTAGGTATTAAGATACCGATGATCGAATCTCAGGCAAGTAACATACCGATGACAAAGGGAACAACGTATGTTGTTATGCGGTCTGACTGATAAAGATCTTCGTAGAATATGTAGGAGCCAATATGCGCATCCAGGTCCCGCTATTGGTTATTGACCGGAGACGTGTCTCGGTCATGTCTACATTGTTCTCGAACCCGTAGGGTCCGCACGCTTAAGGTTACGATGACAGTTACATTATGAGTTTATGCATTTTGATGTACCGAAGGTTGTTCGGAGTCCCGGATGTGATCACGGACATAACGAGGAGTCTCGAAATGGTCGAGACATAAAGATTGATAT
The DNA here is from genome assembly GCF_002162155.2 of Triticum dicoccoides. NCBI lineage: Eukaryota > Viridiplantae > Streptophyta > Magnoliopsida > Poales > Poaceae > Triticum > Triticum dicoccoides. Next base: position 710,810,376 of record NC_041388.1, on the reverse strand, counting down.
ATTGGAAGCCTATGTTTGGATATCGGAAGTGTTCCGGGTGAAATCGGGATTTTACCGGAGTACCGGGAGGTTACCGGAACCCCCCGGGAGCTAGATGGGCCTTATTGGGCCTTAGTGGAAAAGAGAAGAGGCAGCCCTACATGGGCCGCGCGCCCCTCCCCTCCCTTGGTCCGAATTGGACAAGGAGAGGGGGCCGGCCCCTCTCTCTCTCTCTTCCCCCCTCCGCGAATCCTATTCCAACTAGGATTGGGGGGGGGGGAATCCTACTCCCAGAGGGAGTAGGACTCTCCTGGCGCGCCCTCCTTGGCCGTCCAGCCTCCCCCCTCTAGTCCTTTATATACGGAGGCAGGGGCACCCCAGAAACACACAAGTTGATCCACGTGATCTATTCCTTAGCCGTGTGCGGTGCCCCCTTCCACCATAGTCCTCGATAATATTGTAGTGGAGTTTAGGCGAAGCCCTGCTGCAGTAGTACATCAAGATCATCACCACGCCGTCGTGCTGACGGAACTCTTCCCCGACACTTTGCTGGATCGGAGTCCGGGGATCGTCATCGAGGGGAACGTGTGCTAGAACTCGGAGGTGCCGTAGTTTCGGTGCTTGATCGGTCGGGCCGTGAAGACGTACGACTACATCAACCAAACGCTTCCTTTGTCGATCTACAAGGGTACATAGATCATACTCTCCCCTCTTGTTGCTATGCATCACCATGATCTTGCTGTGCGTAGGAAATTTTTTGAAATTACTACGAAACCCAACAGTGGCATCCGAGCCTAGGTTTTATATGTTGATGTTATATGCACGAGTAGAACACAAGTGAGTTGTGGGCGATATAAGTAATACTGCCTACCAGCATGTCATACTTTGGTTCAGCGCTATTGTTGGACGACACGACCCGGACCGACATTACGCGTACGCTTACGCGAGACCGGTTCCCCCGACGTGCTTTACACATAGGTGGCTTGCGGGCGACAGTCTCTCCAACTTTAGTTGAACCGAGTGTGGCTACGCTCGGTCCTTGCAAAGGTTAAAACGGAGTCAAATTGACAAACTATCGTTGTGGTTTTGATGCGTAGGTGAGATTGGTTCTTACTTAAGCCCATAGCAGCCACGTAAAACTTCCAACAACAAAGTAGAGAACGTCTAACTTGTTTTTGCAGGGCATGTTGTGATGTGATATGGTCAAGACATGATGCTGATTTTTATTGTATGAGATGATCATGTTTTGTAACAGAGTTATCGGCAACTGGCAGGAGCCATATGGTTGTCGTTTTATTGTATGCAATGCAATCGCGATGTAATGCTTTACTTTATCACTAAACGGTAGCGATAGTCGTAGAAGCACAAGCTTGGCGAGACGACAACGATGCTACGATGGAGATCAAGGTGTCGCGCCGATAACGATGGTGATCACGACGATGCTTCCGAGATGGAGATCACAAGCACAAGATGATGATGGCCATATCATATCACTTATATTGATTGCATGTGATGTTTATCCTTTTATGCATCTTATCTTCCTTTGATTGACGGTAGCATTATAAGATGATCTCTCACTAATTATCAAGAAGTGTTCTCCCTGAGTATGCACCGTTGCAAAAGTTCTTCGTGCTGAGACACCACGTGATGATCGGGTGTGATAGGCTCTACGTTCAAATACAACGGGTGCAAAATAGTTGCACACGCGGAATACTCAGGTTATACTTGACGAGCCAAGCATATACAAATATGGCCTCAGAACACGGAGACCGAAAGGTCGAGCGTGAATCATATAGTAGATATGATCAACATAGTGATGTTCACCATTGAAACTAATCCATCTCACGTGATGATCGGACATGGATTAGTTGATTTGGATCACATGATCACTTAGAGGATTAGAGGGATGTCTATCTAAGTGGGAGTTCTTAAGTAATATGATTAATTGAACTTAAATTTATCATGAACTTAGTCCTGGTAGTATTTTGCAAATTATGTTGTAGATCAATAGCTCGCGTTGTTGCTTCCCTGTGTTTATTTTGATATGTTCCTAGAGAAAATTGTGTTGAAAGATGTTATCAGCAATGATGCGGATTGGATCCGTAATCTGAGGTTTATCCTCATTGCTGCACAGAAGAATTATGTCCTTGATGCACCGCTAGGTGACAGACCTATTGCAGGAGCAGATGCAGACGTTATGAACGTTTGGCTAGCTCAATATGATGACTACTTGATAGTTTAATGCACCATGCTTAATGGCTTAGAATCGGGACTTCAAAGACGTTTTGAACATCATGGAGCATATGAGATGTTCCAGGAGTTGAAGTTAATATTTCAAGCAAATACCTGAGTTGAGAGATATGAAGTCTCCAACAAGTTCTATAGCTAAAAGATGGAGGAGAATCGCTCAACTAGTGAGCATGTGCCCAGATTGTCTGAGTACTACAATCGCTTGAATCAAGTGGGAGTTAATCTTCCAGATAAGATAGTGATTGACAGAATTCTCTAGTCACGATCACCAAGTTAGTAGAACTTCGTGATGAACTATAATATGCAAGGGATGACAAAAATAATTCCCAAGCTCTTCGTGATGCTAAAATCGATGAAGGTAGAAATCAAGAAAAACATCAAGTGTTGATGGTTAACAAGACCACTAGTTTCAAGAAAAGGGCAAAGGGAAGAAGGGGAACTTCAAGAAGAACGGCAAGCAAGTTGCTGCTCAAGTGAAGAAGCCCAAGTCTGGTCCTAAGCCTGAGACTAAGTGCTTCTACTGCAAAGGGACTGGTCACTAGAAGCGGAACTACCCCAAGTGATTGGCGGATAAGAAGGATGGCAAAGTGAACATAAGTATATTTGATATACATCTTATTGATGTGTACTTTACTAGTGTTTATAGCAACCCCTCAGTATTTGATAATAGTTCAGTTGCTAAGATTAGTAACTCGAAACGGGAGTTGCAGAATAAACAGAGACAAGTTAAGGGTGAAGTGACGATGTGTGTTGGAAGTGGATCCAAGATTGATATGATCATCATCGCACACTCCCTATAATTTCGGGATTAGTGTTGAACCTAAATAAGTGTTATTTGGTGTTTGCGTTCAGCATGAATATGATTTGATCATGTTTATTGTAATACGGTTATTCATTTAAGTAAGAGAATAAATTGTTGTTCTGTTTACATGAATAAAACCTTATATGGTTACACACCCAATGAAAATAGTTCGTTGGATCTCGATCGTAGTGATACACATAATCATAATATTGAAACCAAAAGATGCAAAGTTAATAATGATAGTGTAACTTATTTGTGGCACTGCCTTTTAGGTCATATTGGTGTAAAGCGCATGAAGAAACTCCATGCTGATGGGCTTTTGGAATCACTTGATTATGAATCAGTTGATGCTTGCGAACCATGCCTCATGGGCAAGATGACTAAGACTCCGTTCTTCGGAACAATGGAGCGAGCAACATATTTGTTGGAAATCATACATACTGATGTATGTGGTCCGATGAATATTGAGGCTCGCGACAGGTATCATTATTTTCTGATCTTCACAGATGATTTGAGCAGATGTGAGTATATCTACTTGATGAAACATAAGTCTGAAACATTTGAAAAGTTCAAAGAATTTCAGAGTGAAGTGAAAAATCATCATAACAAGAAAATAAAGTTCCTACGATCTGATCGTAGAGAAGAGTATTTGAGTTACGAGTTTGGCTTTCAGTTAAAAACAATGTGAAATAGTTTCACTACTCACGCCACCTGGAACACCACAATGTAATGGTGTGTCCGAACGTCATAACCGTACTTTATTAGATATGGTGCGATCTATGCTGTCTCTTACCGATCTACCACTATCGTTTTGGGGTTATGCATTAGAGACAGCTGCATTCACGTTAAATAGGGCACCATCTGAATCCGTTGAGACGACACCGTATGAACTATGGTTTGGCAAGAAACCTAAGCTGTTGTTTCTTAAAGTTTGAGGTTGCAATGCTTATGTGAAAAAGTTTCAACCTGATAAGCTCAAACCCAAATCAGAGAAATGTGTCTTCATAGGATACCCAAAGGAGACTGTTGGGTACACCTTCTATCACAAATCCGAAGGCAAGACTTTTGTTGCTAAATTTGGAGTTTTTCGAGAGAAGGAGTTTCTCTCGAAAGAAGTGAGTGGGAGGAAAGTAGAACTTGATGAGGTCACTGTACCTGCTCCCTTATTGGAAAGTAGTACATCACAGAAAACTGTTCCTGCGACACCTACACCAGTTAGTGAGGAAGCTAATGATGATGATCATGAAACTTCAGAACAAGATACTACCGAATCTCGTAGGTAAACCAGAGTGAGATCCGCACCAGAGTGGTACAGTAATCATGTTCTGGAAGTCATGTTACTAGACCATGACGAACTTGCGAACTATGAGGAAGCGATGATGAGCCCAGATTCCGCGAAATGGTTTGAGGCCATAAAATCTGAGATATGATCCATGTATGAGAACAAAGTATGGATTTTGATGGATTTGCCCGATGATCGGCAAGCCACAGAAAATAAATGGATCTTCAAGAGGAAGACAGACGTTGATAGTAGTGTTACTATCTACAAAGCTAGAATTGTCGGAAAAAGGTTTTCGACAAGTTCAAGGTGTTGACTACGATGAGATTTTCTCACTCGTATATATGCTTAAGTCTGTCCGAATCATGTTAGCAATTGCCGCATTTTATGAAATCTGGCAAATGGATAAACAAAACTGCATTCCTTAATGGATTTATTTAAGAAGAGTTGTATATGATGCAACCAGAAGGTTTTGTCGATCCTAAAGGTGTTAACAAAATGTGCAAGCTCCAACGATCCATCTATGGACTGGTGCAACCATCTCGGAGTTGGAATATACGCTTTGATAAATTGATCAAAGCATATAGTTTTATACAGACTTACGGTGAAGCCTGTATTTACAAGAAAGTGAATGGGAGCACTACAACATTTCTGATAAGTATATGTGAACAACATATTGTTGATCGGAAGTAATGTATAATTTTCTGGAAAGCATAAAGCAATATTTGAAAGGAGTTTTTCAAAGAAAGACCTCGGTAAAGTTGCTTACATATTGAGCATCAAGATCTATAGAGATAGATCAAGACGCTTGATAAGTTTTTCAATGAGTACATACCTTGACAAGATTTTGAAGTAGTTCAAAATGGAACAGTCAAAGAAAGAGTTCTTGCCTGTGTTGCAAGGTGTGAAATTGAGTAAGACTCAAAGACCGACCACGGCAGAAGATAGAAATAGAATGAAAGTCATTCCCTATGCCTCAGACATAGGTTCTATAAAGTATGCCATGCTGTGTACCAAATCTATTGTATACCCTACACTGTGTTAAGCAAGGGAGTACAATAGTGATCTAAGAGTAGATCACTAGACAGTGGCCAAAATTATCCTTAGTAGAATAAGGAAATATTTCTCAATTATGGAGGTGACAAAAAGGTTCGTCGTAAAAAGTTACGTCGATGCAAGTTTTGACACAGATCTGGATGACTCTAAGTCTCGATCTAGATACATATTGAAAGTGGGAGCAATAAGCTAGAGTAGCTCCGTGCAGAGCATTGTTGACATAGAAATTCGCAAAATACTTACGGATCTGAATGTGGCAGACCCGTTGACTAAAATTATCTCACAAGCAAAACATGATCACACCTTAGTACTCTTTGGGTGTTAATCACATGGCGATGTGAACTAGATTACTGACTCTAGTAAACCCTTTTGGGTGTTGATCACATATCGATGTGAACTATGGGTGTTAATCACATGGTGATGTGAACTACTGCTGTTAAATCACATGGCGATGTGAACTAGATTATTGACTCTAGTGCAAGTGGGAGACTGAAGGAAATATGCCCTAGAGGCAATAATAAAGTTATTATTTATTTCCTTATATCATGATAAATTTTTATTATTCATGATAGAATTGTATTAACCGGAAACATAATACTTGTGTGAATACATAGACAAACAAAGTGTCACTAGTATGCCTCTACTTGACTAGCTCGTTAATCGAAGATGGTTATGTTTCCTAACCATAAACAAAAGAGTTGCTATTTGATTAACGGGATCACATCATTAGGAGAATGATGTGATTGACATGACCCATTCCATTAGCTTAGCACCCAATCGTTTAGTATGTTGCTATTGCTTTCTTCATGACTTATACATGTTCCTATAACTATGAGATTATGCAACTCCTGTTTACCGGAGGAACACTTTGGGTGCTACCAAACGTCACAACGTAACTGGGTGATTATAAAGGAGTACTACAGGTGTCTCCAAAGGTACATGTTGGGTTGGCGTATTTCGAGATTAGGTTTTGTCACTCCGATTATCGGAGAGGTATCTCTGGGCCCTCTCGGTAATGCACATCACATAAGCCTTGCAAGCATTGCAACTAATGAGTTAGTTGTGAGATGATGTATTACGGAACGAGTAAAGAGACTTGCCGGTAACAAGATTGAACTAGGTATTAAGATACCGACGATCGAATCTCGGGCAAGTAACATATTGATGACAAAGGGAACAATGTATGTTGTTATGCCGTCTGACCGATAAAGATCTTTGTAGAATATGTAGGAGCCAATATGGGCATCCAGGTCCCGCTATTGGTTATTGACCAGAGACGTGTCTCGGTCATGTCTACATTGTTCTCGAACCCATAGGGTCCGCACGCTTAAGGTTACGATGACAGTTACATTATGAGTTTATGCATTTTGATGTACCGAAGGTTGTTCGGAGTCCCGGATGTGATCACGGACATAACGAGGAGTCTCGAAATGGTCGAGACATAAAGATTGATATATTGGAAGCCTATGTTTGGATATCGGAAGTATTCCGGGTGAAATCGGGATTTTACCGGAGTACCGGGAGGTTACCGGAACCCCCCGGGGAGCTAGATGGGCCTTATTGGGCCTTAGTGGAAAAGAGAAGAGGCAGCCCTACATGGGCCGCGCGCCCCTCCCCTCCCTTGGTCCGAATTGGACAAGGAGAGTGGGCCGGCCCCTCTCTCTCTCTCTTCCCCCCTCCGCAAATCCTATTCCAACTAGGATTGGGGGGGGGGATCCTACTCCCAGAGGGAGTAGGACTCTCCTGGCGCGCCCTCCTTGGCCGGCCAGCCTCCCCCCTCTAGTCCTTTATATACGGAGGCAGGGGCACCCCAAAAACACACAAGTTGATCCACGTGATCTATTCCTTAGCCGTGTGCGGTGCCCCCTTCCACCATAGTCCTCGATAATATTGTAGTGGAGTTTAGGCGAAGCCCTGCTGCAGTAGTACATCAAGATCGTCACCATGCCGTCCTGCTGACGGAACTCTTCCCCGACACTTTGCTGGATCGGAGTCCGGGGATCGTCATCGAGCTGAACATGTGCTAGAACTCGGAGGTGCCGTAGTTTCGGTGCTTGATCAGTCGGGCCGTGAAGACGTACGACTACATCAACCAAACGCTTCCGTTGTCGATCTACAAGGGTACGTAGATCATACTCTCCCCTCTCGTTGCTATGCATCACCATGATCTTGCGTGTGTGTAGGAATTTTTTTGAAATTACTACGAAACCCAACAGATCCGCCGGTTTTGGCACCGACACAGAGTCAACCGGATATCATTCGGTTTCAAAAGTAATTACATGTCAGAACAAATAGACACTCAGAAGGAAACAGTCGGACCTTTTCTGGTTCATTGACGTGGTCGAATGGAGGGACCCTCCGATGACCCACAAGTCTAGGGGATCTATCGTAGCCTTTTCGATAAGTAAGAGTGTCGAACCCAATGAGGAGCAGAAGGAAATGATAAGCAGTTTTCAGTAAGGTATTCTCTGCAAGCACTGAAATTATCGGTAACATATAGTTTTGTGATAAGGTAATTTGTAACGAGTAGCAAGTAATAAAAGTAAATAAGGTGCAGCAAGATGGCCCAATCCTTTTTGTAGCAAAGGACAAGCCTGGACAACCTCTTATATGAAGGAAAGCGCTCCCGAGGACACATGGGAATTATCGTCAAGCTAGTTTTCATCACGTTCATATGATTCGCGTTCGGTACTTTGATAATTTGGTATGTGGGTGGATGATACATCTCCGTCGTATCTACTTTTCCAAACACTTTTGCCCTTGTTTTGGACTCTAACTTGTATGATTTGAATGGAACTAACTCGGACTGACGTTGTTTTCAGCAGAATTGCTATGATATTGTTTTATGTGCAAAAAACAAAAGTTCTCGGAATGACCCGAAACTCCATGGAATACCTTACAATAAATAATAAAAAATCCTCGCCAAAGATGAAGACCAAGGGGCCCACACCATGTCCACGAGGGTGGGGGGCATGCCCCCCCCCCTGGGCGCTTCCCCCTACCTCATGGGCCCCCTAGAGATCTCCCGACTCCAACTCCAACTCTATATATATGCTTTCGGGGAGAAAAAACAGAGAGAAGAAATCATCGTGTTTTACGATACGGAGCCGCCACCAAGCCCTAAAACCTCTAGGGAGGGCTGATCTAGAGTCCGTTCGGGGCTCCGGAGAGGGGAATCCGTCGCCGTCCTCATCGTCAACCATCCTCCATCACCAATTTCATGATGCTCACCACCGTGCGTGAGTAATTCCGTCGTAGGCTTGCTGGAAGGCGATGGGTTGGATGAGATTTATCATGTAATCAAGTTAGTTTTGTTAGGGTTTGATCCCTAGTATCCACTATGTTCTGAGATTGATGTTGCTATGACTTTGCTATGCTTAATGCTTGTCACTAGGGCCCGAGTGCCATGATTTCAGATCTGAACCTATTATGTTTTCATCAATATATGAGTGTTCTTGATCCTATCTGGCAAGTCTATAGTCACCTATTATGTGTTATGATCCGTTAACCCCGAAGTGACAATAATCGAGATACTTACTGATGATGACCGTAGTTTGAGGAGTTCATGTATTCACTATGTGCTAATGCTTTGTTCCGGTACTCTATTAAAAGGAGGCCTTAATATCCCTTAGTTTCCATTAGGACCCCGCTGCCACGGGAGGGTAGGACAAAAGATGTCATGCAAGTTCTTTTCCATAAGCACGTATGACTATATTCGGAATACATGCCTGCATTACATTGATGAACTGGAGCTAGTTCTGTGTCACCCTATGTTATGACTGTTACGTGATGAACCGCATCCGGCATAATTATCCATTAATGATCCGATGCCTACGAGCTTTCCATATACTGGTTTACTCTTATTTACTTTCTCGTTGCTATTGTTACAATCACTACAAAATACCAAAAACATTACTTTGCTTTCGTTAGTCTTTTGTTACCGTTACCATCACTATCATATTATTTTGCTACTAAACACTTTGCTGCAGATACTAAGTTTACAGGTGTGGTTGAATTGACAACTCAGCTGCTAATACTTGAGAATATTCTTTGGCTCCCCTTGTGTCGAATCAATAAATTTGGGTTGAATACTCTACCCTCGAAAGCTGTTGCGATCCCCTATACTTGTGGGTTATCAAGACTAATTTCTGGCGCCGTTGCCGGGGAGCATAGCTCTATTCTTTGAGTCACTTGGGATTTATATCTGCTGGACACTATGAAGAACTTGAGAGATCCAAAAACCAAGATCTATCCCTCAACTACGAGGGGAGGTAAGGAACTGTCATCTAGCTCTGCACTTGATTCACCTTCTGTTATGAGTAAATTTGCGACACCTACACCTGCTTCTGCTATTTGTTCTGATATGTCGCATGTTATTGATGATGCCACTTCTGCTATGCATGAAACTTATGATGAAACTACCTCTATGCCTGATACTACTATGCCACTTAGTGATTTTCTCGATGAACAACTTGCTATGGCTAGAGAAATTGAAAATATGGAATCTGATTATGATGATGAAAGTGATGATGGAGAATCACTTGTTATTCCCGAGGGTTATTTATTTGATCAAGAAGCTTCTTTTGCTATTTTAGCTTGCAAAGATAGATATGAACTCAAAAGGTTATTAGCTAAATGGAATAAGCAATCTCTAAATGCTAGGATGAAACCTGACCCTGCTTTTGCTACTTCACCAATCTGTGTTACCGATAAGGATTATGAATTCTCTGTTGATCCTGATATAATTACTTTGGTTGAATCTGATCCTTTTCATGGTTATGAATCTGAAACTGTTGTGGCACATCTTACTAAATTAAATGATATAGCCACCCTGTTCACTAATGATGAGAGATCTCACTACTTTTATATCCTCAAAATATTTCTGTTCTCATTAAAGGGTGATGCTAAGATATGGTTTAATTTTCTTGATCCTGGTTGTGTGCGTAGTCCCCAGGATATGATTTATTACTTCTTTGCTAAATATTGCCCTGCTCATAAGAAACAAGCTGCTTTAAAGGAAATATACAACTTTGTGCAAATTAAAGAAGAGAGTCTCCCACAAGCTTGGGGGAGGCTTCTCAAGTTACTTAATGTTTGCCTGATCATCCTCTTAAGAAAAATGAAATACTTGATATCTTTTATAATGGACTAACCGATGCTTCCAGAGATTACCTGGATAGTTGTGCTGGTTCTCTTTTTAGGGAAAGAACACTGGATGAAGCTGAAATCTTATTGAACAATATGTTGACAAATGAAAATAATTGGGCACCTCCTGAGCCAGCTCCTGAGCCAGCTCCTGCTCCAATTAATGAGCCTATTCCTAAACCAACTCTGAAGAAGAGAGGTGTTCTATTTCTCAGTCCCAAAGATATGCAAGAGGCAAAGAAATCTATGAAAGAAAAGGTATTAAAGCTGAAGATGTTAAGAATTTACCTCCTATTGAAGAAATACATGGTCTTAATTTACTGGCTATTGAAGAAACATATGATCTTAATCCTTTATTTATTGAAGAACATCCAGACCTCGATAACCCGACATAGGTAGTAAAGGTAAATGCTCTCTATAGATATGATAAAGCTGAAATCCCTCCTACTAAAATTGTTAGTCAGTGTTTGGATGAGTTTGATAGTTTTATGTTTAAGCAAGAAGACTTCAATGCTTATTTTGGTAGACAATTAAAACAAGATGTTGATATGATTAAATACTTGGGTGATTATATGGCTAATATTAGAGGTGAACTTAAACTTGTTAGCAAACATGCTTCTATGGTTACCACTCAAGTAGAACAAGTACTTAAGGCTCAAAAAGAATTGCCTGATGAAATGAATAGTAAGAAAAATGATTATGCTGTTAAAGTGGCTACTAGAACTGGTAGAATGACTCAGGAACCTTTGTACCCTGAAGGCCACCCTAAGAGAATTGAGCAAGATTCTCAGAGAAATAAAATTGATGCAGCTAGTTCTTCTAAAAAGAAGAAAAAGGAAGATGATAGAACTATGAAAACTTCTAGTGAACCTATTGCTGAACCACCTGATAATCCAAATGATATTTCTATTTCTGATGCTGAAACACAATCTGGCAATGAACCTGAAACTAGTGATAATGTTCATAATAATGTCCATGATGATGCTCAACCTAGTAATGATAATGATGTAGAAATTGAACCTGCTGTTGATCTTGATAACCCACAATCAAAGAATCAACGTTATGCTAAGAGAGACTTTGTTGCTAGAAAACATGGTAAAGAAAGAGAACCTTGGGTTCAGAAACCCATGCCTTTTCCTCCCAAACCATCCAAGAAAAAGGATGATGAGGATTTTGAGCGCTTTGCTGAAATGATTAGACCTATCTTTTTACGTATGCGATTAACTGATATGCTTAAAACCAATCCTTATGCTAAGTACATGAAAGATATTATTACAAATAAAAGAAAGATACCAGAAGTTGAAATTTCCACCATGCTTGCTAATTATACTTTTAAAGGTGGAATACCAAAGAAACTTGGAGATCCCGGAGTACCTACTATACCATGCTCCATTAAAAGAAATTGTGTTAACACTGCTTTATGTGATCTTGGAGCCGGTGTTAGTGTTATGCCTCTCTCTTTATATCGTAGACTTGACTTCAATAAGTTGACACCTACTGAAATATCTTTGCAAATGGCTGATAAATCAACTGCTATACCCGTCGGTATTTGTGAGGATGTGCCTGTTGTGGTTGCAAACGTTACTATTCTAACGGACTTTGTTATTCTTGATATTCCCGAGGACGATAGTATGTCTATTATCCTTGGAAGACCTTTTCTTAATACTGCAGGGGCTGTTATTGATTGCAACAAAGGCAATGTCACTTTTCATGTTAATGGTAATGAGCATACGGTACACTTTCCAAGGAAACAACCTCAAGTTCATAGTATTAATTCAATCGAAAAAATTCCATCGATTATATTTGGAGGTTTTGAATTTCCTCTTCCTACTGTCAAGAAGAAATATGATATTCTTATTATTGGGGATGTGCATATCCCCGTTGAGGTAACATAGTGTTATTCGAAATTTCTCCGGTTTTATGTTAATCGAAATGAGTTTGTTAACAACACTTGATCAACCTTGTTAGTGGATTCCTTCTGATGAGCATGAGATGGATGAAACTAGAAGCACAACCTTCTGTACCCTCTCTGTACTTTCTGTTATTTAGTTGAAATAAAGTAAAAATAGTATTTTTCTGTGTGTTTCCTAACTTATCCGTGCAATATAAAAATGTCCCGAAAAAGAAGTCCTCAGAATGACATGTCAATTTAATATGATTTTTTTGGGAATATTTGAGGATTTATGATGCAAAAATTACCGCGGGTGGAGCTGCCACCTGATCACGAGGGTGGAGGGCGCGCCCTACCCCCTGGGCACGCCCCCTGCCTCGTGGGCCCATGGTGGCCCTCCTCCACTTATTCCTGCACCCATCCTCTTCTTCTTCCTCCCACAAACACGAAAAACCAACTCAAGCATGAGTTCTAGCTCTCTTTGCTGTAATTTTCGATCTCCTTGCTCAAAGCACCTCTCACAAAACTGCTTGGGGAGATTGTTCCTTGGAATGTGACTCCTCCATTGGTACAATTAGTTTTTGTTCTAGTGCTTTATTCATTGCAAATTTTTGCTGCTTAGGTGACCCTGTTCTTGAGCTTGCATGTCAAATTTATATGGTCAAAAGTAGTTTTGATGCATGATATAGGCCCTAGGCACTTGTAGGAGTAGTTGCTATCAATATTATTGAGTTTGGTTTACTTTTATTTCGAAGTTACTAAAAAATTTCAGAATTTTTCAGAGGAAGAAAATGTTTAGGAAAATGTTCCAAGGTGGTTCTTCAAAGAAGCAAGGACCCAGGCTTGCAATGCGTGATGCTGACGAAGAGCCACCAAGAGACGCTCCAGTACGTCCTTGTGAGTGGCCTTCTGAAAATTTTATGGATCGAGCGGGAATAAAAGAAGAATTCAACGCATATTTGCGTAACGCTGATCTTGTGAGCTTCGAGGAAGAGAAGTGCAGTCAGTATCATAACCTCACTAGTTCCTTTGTGTGGAGGTTTGAATTTTCTACTTGACGTAATTCTCCAACTATCCTATTTGATCTTTATGATAAATCTTATACCATGGACTTAGAGGATTTCACTTTTGCTTGCAAACTTCCACAATGGGGTAGTGTTAGGGATCCCCCTAAATCTGAATTTAGAAACTTTCTTGCTAGTATAACTGTAGGGGAATCTAGAGATATAACGCAAGCTACCATAGGGAGCATTCACTTTCCTGCTATACATTATTTTGCTCTCTTCATAGGTAGGTGCATAAATGCTAAGGATGAAGCATGTCACATGTGTATCCCTGACCTTAGCATTCTCAGGAGTGCTATGTCAGGAGACCAATCTTATCATATGGGAGACATTGTAGCTCGTAGGTTGCATCATAATAGATATAATGGAGATTTCTTTGGAGGAATTTATGCAACCCGCGTAGCTAATTTTCTTGGTATAGATGTACGCGAAGATGATATTGAATTACCTCCTGCCTATCTAGATTTTAATGCTATGGTTCACCACCATTTTGTCGAGAGGAATGAATCACCTCTCTAGTACCGACTAATATTTGACAGACACCATGCTGTCCGTATTACTCTCCCTGCTCCTGCTTTCTTTGATTATCAGGCAAGAGGAGGATATACTATTACCAGAGAGGAGGCAGATGAGTACGAGAGGAGAGCGGAGGCCGCTCGTCGCCACACTGCAGCTCAGGAGGCGATAGCCGCTGCATCTCAGTACGACCCCAACTTCTACTACGGATATCAGCCAGGCCAGCCATGGCTATAGACCAACTTAGGCCAAAAGCCTAAGCTTTGGGGAGTACGTATTTCCCACTGACATTACATTTATGCTCACACACTCATTGCTAGATGTCGGTGTTCATACTTTTTCATTGTATCATCCATGCTAGTTTATTTTCCTTTTTATGCTTTCTTCTTGTGTGTTTAATAAACCTTAAGAAAAACCAAAAAAAATAGTTATAGCTTTTAATTAATTTACTTTCCATGCTTGTAGTAGTAATTAAAAAGGAACCCCAAAAACATTTCCCCTTCTTCTCTTGCTTGTTGGGAGCTTTCCCGTGCAAATAGTTTTTTTTCTTTTTTTTCTTTGGGGCTCAGTAGGAGAAGACCATGATTAAATTGTTGAAGTGGCTCTTATATGCATTATTGTTTATCTGAAAAAAGAGCCCATATTGCCTTGTCTTCTCCTGTTTATTGAATGCTCGCAGATTCTAGCTTAGTCCAATGCACGTGCACTCTTATTATTATTCACATCGTTCGGTCGTGCAAGTGAAAGGCAATTATGATGATATTTGATGGACTGACTGAGATGAGAAAAGCTGGTATGAACTCGACCTCTTTTGTTTTCGTAAATATGATGAGTTCATCGTTCTCGATTCCACTTGTTATGAATAAACATGTTTGCAATGACAATTAGAGATCATAGTTTCTTGTGCCATGCTTTATTAGCTATGAGTTATAATAGTTTACCTTGCGTGCCAACATGCTATTGAGATGGTTATGATGTGGTATGATGGGGTAGTATCCTGTTTTGAATGATTTAAGTGACTAGACTTGGCACATGTTCACGCATGTAGTTGAAACAAATCAACATAGCCTTCACGATATTTATGTTCATGGTGGATTATATCCTACTCATGCTTGCATCCAATGTTTATTAATTTTAATGCATGTACATGGCTGTTGTCGCTCTCTAGTTGGTCGCTTCCCAGTCTTTTGCTAGCCTTCACCTGTACTAAGCGGGAATACTGCTTGTGCATCCAATCCCTTAAACCCCAAAGTTATTCCAGATGAGTCCACTATACCATCCTATATGCGGTATCTACATGTCGCTCCAAGTAAATTTGTATGTTCCAAACTCTAAACCTTCAAATAATCATTCTGTTTTGTATGCTCAAATAGCTCATGTATCAACTAGGGCTGCCTGTATCTTCCATGCTAGGCGGGTTATTCTCAAGAGGAGTGGACTCCGCTCCTCACTCACGAGAAAATGGCTGGTCACCGGGATGCCCAGTCCCATGCTCTATGCAAACTAAATCAAAATAATTGCAAAACAAAACTCCCCTGGGACTGTTGATAGTTGGAGGCACTCGTTGTTTCGACCAAGCCATGGATTGATGTTTGTTGGTGGAGGGGGAGTATAAACTTTACCATTCTGTTTGGGAACCGCCAATAATGTGTGTAGCATGGAAGATATCGCCATCTCTTGGTTGTTATGTTGACAATGAAAGTATACCGCTCAAAATATTAATTATCTCTATTTCAAAACCGAGCTCTGGCACCTCTACAAATCCCTGCTTCCCTTTGCGAAGGGCCTATCTATTTACTTTTATGTTGAGTCATCATCCTCTTATTAAAAGCACTAGCCGGAGAGCGCAGCTGTCATTTGCATTCGTAACTATTAATTTATATTGGGTGTGACTATGATTGGATCTATTTTACCATGAATTACAATGTCTAGTCAGTCCTTGATCTTTAAAGGTGCTCTGCATTTATGTTTTGCGGTCTCAGAAAGGGCTGGCGAGATACCATCTTGTTATATCATATTATGATTATTTTGAGAAAGTGTTGTCATCTGAGATTTATTATTATGGCTTGCTAGTTGATTATGCTATTGATATGGGTAATTATGAGATCTGAGAATTATTACAAATGTGGTTAGTTATAATCTTTGCTGAAAACTTGAATGCTAGCTTGACATATTTACAACAACAAGAGAAAACAGAGTTTGTAAAAGTTTTTCTTTATTTCTTTCAGTTTGTCAACTGAATTGCTTGAGGAAAAGCAAGGGTTTAAGCTTGGGGGAGTTGATACGTCTCCGTCGTTTCTACTTTTCCAAACACTTTTGCCCTTGTTTTGGACTCTAACTTGTATGATTTGAATGGAACTAACCCGGACTGACGTTGTTTTCAGCAGAATTGCCATGATGTTGTTTTATGTGCACAAAACAAAAGTTCTCGGAATGACCTGAAACTCCACGGAATACCTTACAATAAATAATAAAAAATCCTCGCCAAAGATGAAGACCAGGGGGCCCACACCATGTCCACGAGGGTGGGGGGTGCGCCCCCTACCTCGTGGGCCCCCTGGAGACCTCCCAACTCCAACTCCAACTATATATATCTGCTTTTGGGGGAAAAATCAGAGAGAAGAAATCATCGCGTTTTACGATATGGAGCCCCCGCCAAGCCCTAAAACCTCTCGGGAGGGCTGATCTGGAGTCCGTTCGGGGCTCCGAAGAGGGGAATCCGTCGCTGTCATCATCATCAACCATCCTCCATCACCAATTTCATGATGCTCACCGCCGTGCGTGAGTAATTCCATCGTAGGCTTGCTGGACGGTGATGGGTTGGATGAGATTTATCATGTAATCAAGTTAGTTTTGTTAGGGTTTGATCCCAAGTATCCACTATGTTCTGAGATTGATGTTGCTATGACTTTGCTATACTTAATGCTTGTCACTAGGGCCCGAGTGCCATGATTTCAGATCTGAACCTATTATATTTTCATCAATATATGAGTGTTCTTGATCCTATCTTGCAAGTCTATAGTCACCTATTATGTGTTATGATCCGTTAACCCCGAAGTGACAATAATCGGGATACTTACTGGTGATGACCGTAGTTTGAGGAGTTCATGTATTCACTATGTGCTAATGCTTTGTTCCGGTACTCTATTAAAAGGAGGCCTTAATATTCCTTAGTTTCCATTAGGACCCCGTTGCCACGAGAGGGTAGGACAAAAGATGTCATGCAAGTTCTTTTCCATAAGCACGTATGACTATATTCGGAATACATGCCTACATTACATTGATGAACTGGAGTTAGTTCTGTGTCACCCTATGTTATGACTGTTAGCTGATGAACCGCATCTGGAATAATTATCCATTACTGATCTGATGCCTATGATATTTCCATATACTGGTTTACTCCTATTTACTTTCCCGTTGCTATAGTTACAATCACTACAAAATACCAAAAACATTACTTTGCTTTCGTTACTCTTTTGTTACCGTTACCATCACTATCATATTATTTTGCTACTAAACACTTTGCTGCAGATACTAAGTTTCCAGGTGTGGTTGAATTGACAACTCAGCTGCTAATACTTGAGAATATTCTATGGCTCCCCTTGTGTCGAATCAATAAATTTGGGTTCAATACTCTACCCTCGAAAGCTGTTGCGATCCCCTATACTTGTGGGTTATCAGTGGACCGGTTCTTGGGTACTGTCCTTACTTGGACAAGCATCCCACTTATGATTAACCCCCATTGCAAGCATCCGCAAGTACAACACAAGTATTAAGGTAAACCTAACCATATCATGAAACATATGGATCCAAATCAGCCCCTTACGAAGCAACACATAAACTAGGGTTTAAGCTTCTGTCACTCTAGCAACCCATCATCTACTTATTACTTCCCAATGCCTCCCTCTAGGCCCAAACAATGGTGCACTACTAGGGAAAAGCCTACCAGCAGCGAGGGTTTTGGGCCTCTCAGTAGCGCGGGCACCAGCGCTACTAATAAGGCGCTACAGCTAACGTATAGTAGTAGCGCCGGTTGTCCCACGCTACTGCTATACATGAATAGCTGTAGCGCTCTTTGGGAAAGGGTGCTACTGATATTATCTGCAGTGTTGTTTGCTGGGACGCGCTACTGACAATGCGGCGCTACTGCTAAATTTCCTCCCTCGCTACTACTAGTTTATTTATTAGTATTTTTCTTGCATATTTGTTTTGTATTTGTTTTGTATTTGAATAGGCTTTATACAATAATCTTTAGCATATCATACACATACAAATGTAATCATAGCATATGCATACAATTAGTCTCATCAAATCATGTCATCATCATAATCATCATCCAACACAAAGTTGTCTCTCGTCATCATCTCGAAAATAGCGATACAAGTCTCGAATGATATGCAAATACATCGTCATCCATCTAAACAATGATATACGCGAGAAGAGCTATCACTTTGAGAACATGAGTTCGTATCCCTCTTTCGCATTAGCGTGAACCTCTAAACTAACTACTGCCTGTCGCTCGGAAACCGGAAGGGCCTGACTCTCTGGCCACTTGGCGTATATATACTCCTGGCATAGCACTTCTTCGCCATCTATGATCTATGCACCTGCATCATCACATGAGTCGATGATATGCAACATATATAGTTGAGCAACAGAAAGAGACGGACTTGGCAAAAATAAAAACAACATATCATAAGCATAAATAACAAAGTTCATCGTACCCCAAAATGCCCTAACTAGAGTGATTTTCGCTAGTCGAGGAGGAGGACGGTTTAATTACATCACAAATAAAGTTTCACCGTGCATAACTCAAAGTTTTGTCATACAGAAAGTATGGACTAAACGGACACATTGTCATATATCGACAATCACTCCAACATGTCGTTCCATCCATCCAAGTCAGAGAGATAGTCCCCGAGCCTAGTGAAAGGCTTCAGGTTGAGACGCTGAGAGGCTATCCATGTTCGGACGTCTTCCCGTGACATTTGTCCTTCTCCGTAGAACATCCCTGTTTTTCCGACGACCTCCTTCATGATGATTTGGGCAAGTTCGCGCTGGATGTTATAGAACTTAGCTCAAAGTCGATGATCCTCGATATCTCCTATGTCCTTTGCCCATTGCAGAATATGGGCATCGCCGGATCTAGGTGACATGCGAAGGTTCTGGTGATCCCGTCTGTACTCCAGCATGTGGTGTAGGACATAGAATCCATCATTAAGAGAATCGTTTGGTTGCTGGGTGCAGCAGAAGTCAGTCTTATGGCCGAAGGCGACCCTGCCGCCCCTTCTCTTCTTGTCCCTGACCTCTCCACCCCTTGCTTGGTAGTAAAACATAGCACTGTCGAGAACATCCTTAATGTGGGTGTGATCCTTTTTGTGAATGTTCTTCGACGAGTCCAAGTAAAGAGCGTGGGAGAATCGGGGGTAGAGGATGATGAGGACGGCGCGCCCGCCGCTGCGCAAAATAAGTCCTCAAATTAATTAGCCTCCACCGTGCAAATGAATGATTGAAATCGAAGGAAGGATAGCAGCGCGGATGACTTACACGGGATGATAAGGCACGAGAATCGCCTCCTTGTCCTTATTGGCGAGCATGAAATTGACGATGTAATCCCTCGCGTATTCACAGTGATTTGCGCAGACTCCCAAGAAGCCCTCATGCATGCAGTACGGGTCAGCGACACACATATGCGATATCTGCTCAACCCCGATGATGTAGTTCATGTGTAAGGCATAAAGGTGGACAAACGTAAAATCCAGCTTCTTCACGTGAAACATGTCGAATATGTAATCGAATCGGAGGAAGAACTTATCCACGGGGAAGCTGTCGACGTACGACATTTGCTGCAGAACGTTAACCACGTAGAGTGGGTATCCTGGATCTTTCGAGGCGATGAGGTCTTTCTCTACCCGTAGCACATCGTCATGAAGTCTCTTTAGATTGCCGAATCTGGCCCGTAGCGCTGTTGCAGGTACGATTGGTTGACCGGGGATATGCCATTTATCCGCACCGGGGATATCTATACGGTCCTGAAGCCGAGGCTGCTGAGGCGGCTGGATCATAGAAACAACTTTTTTGCCTTTCCTCGCTCTCTTCCTAAACTTCTTTACTACCGGAAGGTCGTCCATAATATGTTGAGACGGCAATTCAGGCACCGACTCATGACGCTCAAACCCTGAGGAGGCGCCAGTATAGACATACTTCAGCAGTGCCATCATCGTCCTCATCCTCATCCATGGCGACGTCATCAGCGACTAATGGAGCCTCCTCCTTACCCCGTCCGCTATCACCCAACCCGACACCCGACAATAATTGGGTAGGTGGGGTGTTGATGTTCATACCTTGCTGAGGCTGCGTGCTCGTGGGTGTGTTCCCGGCCGCCTCCAGACGAAGCAGACTCTTTGGCCACAACAGGACCCACCTAGCATTGCAACAATCACCAAGCCACCGCGGTGTCTCCTCGTCATCCCCCAGTAGTACTGGAGGAGGCAAATTCTTGTGGCCCGGTTTGACACTGGCCACGGAAACCTTCAAGACGTTCGGGGGGATCGGCCGGCTGTGGAACAATGGTTCCTTCGGCTCCATTTTCGTCGCTTTCCCCACGTCCACCTTCTGGTCGCCGATGGTGTACAATATGGTGCACGAGGTTTCGTCGGCTTGCAAAGAAAAGTTTGCGATGTGAGACATCCGAAGGGCAACGAAAACGGGAGATTATACATTTATATTGAAGGGGGCCGGTGTGACAGATACCGTGAGGGCGTCGAGCTCAGCCAAAGATGAAGCACCGCCTAGCACGTCCGGTGCGGGAGCAGGTGCAGCTGCAGGTGCTGGTGCAATGCTAGTCGAGCTGCTCCCCGCCAAGAAGTCAGCAAGGGGAAAGTCCGCTGCATCTTTTTTTGGATTTTGCCTGGTCCAATTGAAAACGGCCGGAACCAAGGTAGTAGAAATATCTAAAGCCACCTGTTTTGCGGCAGCTACCGCTGTTGCGACTGTCTCAGTTGATTTCTTCTCAACCGCAATCTCAACCCTCTTGTCGATGTTTTCTTCATTTAACCTCCGTCTTTCCTTTCTCTCCTCCGTGGTCTCACGGTAGTACTTCTTCCACGTGGCGCCGTCTCCGACACCGTGCACGCGTCCATACGACGGTCAAGTATCCACCGGTTGTTGTTTCAACATGTTCAACGCCCGGTTGAATGGAGTGTCCCACTTGGGCTTCGCCAATGCCTCAGACGGCGAGTTGCTTTCGGCCGCAATCCTGTGCTGCTCTCTCTGCAAAAGGCACAACGATCGTTTACAAATATGACTAACATATGCAGTCGAATTGATCAGAAACTAAAATTACCAGCAGTCTCATGAACTCCATAATGACCGGTGTTGTCTCGTAAACCTTTTTCACTAGGTCCCAACGGTGCCGGGCCCTGAGGACGTCATGCTCCCGCAGGACGGTGAACTCCGCCAAGGGGTCTGGGATGCCCAGACTCGCGGCTTCCGCGTCCTCCTTGGCCCATTTGGACCTCTTTCCGCCGTAACCACGGCTTCCGAGGTGGTGGCTCCCAATGTTCCTCTCTTGAAGCCCCTTCATGTACTTAGACTTTTTTTTGGCATCTTCGGCCTCGCAAGCCTCCTTGAATATTTGAAACTGCTCTTCCGTAATTGTCGGATTATCCTTTACAATCTCGAAGTAGGGTTCCTTCTTGTCAATGATCCTTGCTTTCACTCGATTTTTCCAGGCGGTCAACGCGTCGCTAAACTTGGTCATGGCGTGTTTGTTTATCTTCTTCATTGCCGGGTCCTCATCTGGATCTTTATAATCCTTCTCATTCCGGCCCGGGAACAAGAATATCTGGTGAAACTTCTTTAGGAGGGAGCTCCTCATATTTTCTATCTCCTGTAGTTTCTCATCGTTGATGGTGGCGGTTGTCCGTACGATGCAGCCTATTTGATTGCCGTAGCATCGACGCGCTTCCTCGGGTGCCGTTGGCTCAAAATTGCCGTCGTCCACCTCCGTGACGACCACTCTAGTAGTCCTGAGTTTGTTAGGAACTCGTTGCCTCTTTGCTTTCGGTTCTACACCCGCTCCGCTCCCCGAGGCAGCGCCGGTCTCAGTCTCAGCGCCGGTCTCGATGCCGGTCTGAGTCTGAGCACCGGTCTCAGTCTCAGTACCGGTCTGCGTGTCGGTCTCAGTCCCCGATGCCACCGGTGGGCCCAGCAATAACATCGATTGATCATCGGTAAGGCTAAAAAATTCGTCTGCCGCCCGGTAGGCGTCGCCGCAATCACCAGAACCCTGTCCTTCATCGTTGCTAGCCATGTTTCCTATGATTAAATCTAGTCAATTAATTCTAGACCTAATAAAATGAATAATGACATAAAAAGGCCTATTGTTTTGCAGGAATGTTGATTCCTACCTGGTGCGACAAATCACGGGCACTCGATATGTCCTAGTTTGTAGCACAAGTCATGCCGAAATTCACGGAAAATTTCGGCATGAGCTTTGCTAAAAAGTGGACAAATCGAGAACTTGAAATTTGCTGGAAAAGAAATAAATCAACATTCCGGCAAAACATAGGCCACTAAGCATCATTCCTTGCAAACAGTGTCCAAATATACACGAGCAACCACATGTGCAAACAGTGTAGAAGAAAATTCATTTAACTACTACAACAACAACAACAACAAAGCCTTTAGTCCCAAACAAATTGGGGTAGGCTAGAGGTTAAACCCATAAGATCTCGCAACCAACTCATGGCTCTGGCACATGGATAGCAAGCTTCCACGCACCCCTGTCCATAGCTAGCTCTTTGTCGATACTCCAATCCTTCAGGTCTCTCTTAACGGACTCCTCCCATGTCAAAATCGGTCGACCCCGCCCTCTCTTGACATTCTCCGCACGCTTTAGCCGTCCGCTATGCACTGGAGCTTCTGGAGGCCTGCGCTGAATATGCCCAAACCATCTCAAACGATGTTGGACAAGCTTCTCCTCAATTGGTGCTACCCCAACTCTATCTCGTATATCATCATTCCGGACTCGATCCTTCCTCGTGTGGCCACACATCCATCTCAACATACGCATCTCTGCCACACCTAACTGTTGAACATGTCGCCTTTTAGTCGGCCAACACTCCGCGCCATACAACATTGAGGGTCGAACCGCCGTCCTGTAGAACTTGCCTTTTAGCTTTTGTGGCACTCTCTTGTCACAGAGAATGCCAGAAGCTTGGCGCCACTTCATCCATCCGGCTTTGATTCGATGGTTCACATCTTCATCAATACCCCCATCCTCCTGCAACATTGACCCCAAATACCGAAAGGTGTCCTTCCGAGGTACCACCTGGCCATCAAGGCTAACCTCCTCCTCCTCACAGCTAGTAGTACTGAAACCGCACATCATGTACTCGGTTTTAGTTCTACTAAGCCTAAACCCTTTCGATTCCAAGGTTTGTCTCCATAACTCTAACTTCCTATTTACCCCCATCCGACTATCGTCAACTAGCACCACATCATCCGCAAAGAGCATACACCATGGGATATCTCCTTGTATACCCCTTGTGACCTCATCCATCACCAATGCAAAAAGATAAGGGCTCAAAGCTGACCCCTGATGCAGTCCTATCTTAATCGGGAAGTCATCGGTGTCGACATCACTTGTTCGAACACTTGTCACAACATTATTGTACATGTCCTTGATGAGGGTAATGTACTTTGCTAGGACTTTGTGTTTCTCCAAGGCCCACCACATGACATTCCGCGGTATCTTATCATAGGCCTTCTCCAAGTCAATGAACACCATATGCAAGTCCTTCTTATGCTCCCTATATCTCTCCATAAGTTGTCGTACCAAGAAAATGGCTTCCATGGTCGACCTCCCAGGCATGAAACCAAACTGATTTTTGGTCACGCTTGTCATTCTTCTTAAGCGGTGCTCAATGACTCTCTCCCATAGCTTCATTATATGGCTCATCAGCTTAATTCCACGGTAATTAGTACAACTCTGAACATCCCCCTTGTTCTTGAAGATTGGTACTAATATACTCCGTCTCCATTCTTCTGGCATCTTGTTTGCCCGAAAAATGAGGTTGAAAAGCTTGGTTAGCCATACTGTCGCTACGTCCCCGAGACCTTTCCACACCTCAATGGGGATACAATCAGGGCCCATCGCCTTGCCTCCTTTCATCCTTTTTAAAGCCTCCTTCACCTCAGACTCCTGGATGCGCCGCACAAAACGCATGCTGGTCTCATCAAAGGAGTCATTCAGTTCAATGGTAGAACTCTCATTCTCCCCATTGAACAGCTTGTCGAAGTACTCCTGCCATCTATGCTTAATCTCTTCGTCCTTCACCAAGAGTTGGCCTACTCCGTCCTTGATGCATTTGACTTGGCCAATATCCCTCGTCTTCCTCTCCCGGATCTTAGCCATCTTATAGATGTCCCTTTCACCTTCCTTCGTGCCTAACCGTTGGTAGAGGTCCTCATATGCCCGACCCCTTGCTTCACCAACAGCTCGCTTTGCGGCCTTCTTCGCCATCTTGTACTTCTCTATGTTGTCTGCACTCCTATCCAGGTATAGGCGTCTGAAGCAATCTTTCTTCTCTTTAAGCGCCTTCTGGACATCATCATTCCACCACCAGGTATCGTTATCTTCGCTTCTCCTTCCCCTGGACACTCCAAACTCCTCCGAGGCCACCTTACGAATGCAAGTCGCCATCTTCATCCACACATTGTCCGCATCCCCTCCTTCCTCCCAAGGGCCCTCCTTAAATACCCTCTCCTTGAACACCTGAGCTACCTCCCCCTTGAGCTTCCACCACTTCGTTCTAGCGACCTTGGCACGCTTATCCCGCTGGACACGAATCCAAAAGCGGAAGTCAGCAACCACCAGCTTATGCTGGGGTACAACACTCTCCCCAGGTATCACCTTACAGTCTAGGCACGCACGCCTATCTTCTCTTCTCGAGAGGATGAAATCAATCTGGCTAGAGTGTTGGCCACTACTAAAAGTCACCAGATGTGATTCTCTCTTTCTAAAGAGGGTGTTAGCTACAATCATGTTGTAGGCTAGAGAAAAGCTTAAGACATCTTCTCCTTCTTGATTCCTGATGCCATAGCCAAAGCCCCCATGCGCCCCTTCAAAACCTGTGTTAGATGTACCCACGTGGCCATTGAGGTCTCCTCCTATGAAGAGCTTCTCACCAATCGGTACACTCCTAACCATGTCTTCCAAGCCTTCCCAGAACTCCCTCTTGGTGTTCTCATTGTGGCCTACTTGCGGGGCATATGCGCTGATAACATTGAGAACCAAGTCCTCAGCTACCAGCTTGACCAGGATAATCCGGTCCCCACGTCTCCTGACGTCTACCACTCCATACTTGAGGCTCTTGTTGATCAAGATGCCTACGCCATTTCTGTTTGCAGCCGTCCCCGTGTACCACAGCTTGAAGCCGGTGTCCTCCACCTCCTTCGCCTTCTGTCCTCTCCATTTGGTTTCTTGGACGCAAAGGATATCAACACCTCTCCTCACTGCTGCATCAACTAGCTCCCGAAGCTTCCCTGTCAGAGACCCTACGTTCCAGCTACCTAAGCGAATCCTCCTAGGCTCGGCTAGCTTCCTTACCCTTCGCACTCGTCGATTCAAATGCGAAGACCCTTGCTCATTTTCCACTACATCCGGGCGCCGATGTAGCGCGCCACTAAGGATGCGACGACCCGATCCTCGCTCACTTGCCACCGTATCCGGATCAAGATACGGCGTGCCACTTGGGGGGTGACGGCCCGGCCCTTGCCCATTTTCCACCACACCCGGGTTCCGATGTGGCGCGTCGCTGAGAGGGTTACGCCCCAACGAAAATCTTTTGGGTTTCATCTCCATAAGAGTGGCTGAGTTTTTACGTTGGCTCGCCAAGCCTATCACAACCCTCCTCCTTTACCCGGGCTTGGGACCGGCTATGTTGAGACAACATAGGCGGAGTTAAAATTCATTTAACTACTAATAGAACAAAATTCAGTTAACTTTAGTGCTTTATAATGATGAAAGGAAAAAAAAATCAGTTAACTACTAATTTCATTCATTTAGGTTATTCATTTAACATCACCTAATTAACCTACTGTACCAATACTACTAGCAGCACTACTAACCTAATTAACCTAGTAAAACTCTAGTGCCCTAACTGAAAAACATCTAATTAACATCTACTAGTACCACTATTGCCCTAACCTAATTAACATCTACTAGTATCACTATATACTATACAAGCAGCATCTATCCTAATTAAACCCTACTGCCCTAACTAACTTTTGTTGTAAACCAAATTTTTTGCTCTAAACTAATTTTTGCTCTAACATCTACTACTTAACATCCTTTGCTCTAAACTAATTTTTTTGCTATAAACAAACTTTTGCTTTACTATTTTTTTCTCTAGAATGCATAGAGAGATGAGTGGGGGGAGGGGTGGGGGACTTACAGAGAGGGGAGAGACGGTGGCGGGGAGGTGCTCAGTGATGGAGGCAGGGGCGGAGAGGGCGGGCTCGAGCACGGGCAACAGCGATCCTGGGCGGGCTCGGGCGGCGATGAGGTGGAGGGCGCCGATGGTGACGTCGAGGGCAGTCTCTGGCGGCGGCGGTGAGGCTGAGGGAGGCCTCGGGCGGCGGCGGTGAGGATGACGGCGGCCTCGGGGGGAGACGGTGAGGTTACGGGCGTCCACACCGGCAGGAGACGGCGGCGAAGTGGGGCGACGGTGAATTGGGGAGACGGCAGCGAGGGCGAGGGATTTGGGGAAGAAGTGGTGGCCGGGGGGCCGGGGGGAAACCGCTGTTTAAGAGAAACGTAACGGTAGCGCGTTTCCGAAAACACGCCATAGCTAAGTTAGCTATAGCGCGTTTCCTAAAACCCGCTACTGCTATTCCTTTCTCCTTTTTCCCCTTTTTTCTTTTATTTTTTGTTACATTTTATTTTTTTTCCTTTATCCTTTTTCTATTTCTTCCATTTTCATTTACTTTTCTACTTGTTTTTCACTTTATTTTATTTCCAGTAGCAGCAGCGCGTTACACGTAAGCGCCTGCAGCTAAGGAGAGTAGCAGTAGCGCTGGGCCAGTATACGCGCTACTGCTAGGTTGGGCTAGCCATGCGTGCCCAGTTCAAACATAGCAGCAGCGCTTTTCGCTAGTACGCGCTACTGCAAAAGTCATAGCAGTAGCGCGGTTTATTTATGCGCGCTGCTACTAAGTAGCAGTAGCGTTTGATTTTGTACAGCGCTACTGGTAAGATTCTGTGTATAGACTTTTCCATAGTAGTGGTGAAGTGTCATGTAGTCGACGTTCACATGACACCAATAGAGGGATGACAACATACATCTTATCAAAATATCGAACGAATACCAAATTCACATGACTACTTATAGCAAGACTTCTCCCATGTCCTCAGGAACAAACGTAACTACTCACAAAGCATATTCATGTTCATAATCAGAGGGGTATTAATATGCATAATGGATCTGAACATATGATCTTCCACCAAGTAAACCAACTAGCATCAAGTACAAGGAGTAATCAACACTACTAGCAACCCACAGGTACCAATCTGAGGTTTGGATACAAATATTGGATACAAGAGATGAACTAGGGTTTGAGATGAGATGGTGCTGGTGAAGATGTTGATGGAGATTGACCCCCTCCCGATGAGAGGATCGTTGGTGATGATGATGGTGATGATTTCCCCCTCCCGGAGGGAAGTTTCCCCGGCAGAACAGCTCTGGCGAAGCCCTAGATTGGTTCCGCCTCGTGGCGCCGGAGTTTCTTCCCGAAAGCTTGCTTATGATTTTTTCCTCAATGGAAGACTCCATATATCCAAAGATGGGCATCAGAGGGCCACCAGGGGGGCCACGAGGTAGGGGGGCGCACCCAGGGGGGTAGGGCGAGCCCCCCACCCTTGTGGATGGTGGGTGGCCCCCCTCTGGTACTTTCTTCGCTCAGTATTTTTTATATATTCTGAAAATAACTCCCTGGAGTTTCAGGACTTTTGGAGATGTGCAGAATAGGTCTCTAACATTTGCTCCTTTTCCAGCCCAGAATTCTAGCTGTCGGCATTCCCCCTCTTCATGTAAACCTTGTAAAATAAGAGAGAATAGGCATAAGTATTGTGACATAATGTGTAATAATATCCCATAATGCGATAACTATCGATATAAAAACATGATGCAAAATGGACGTATCAACTCCCCCAAGCTTAGACCTCGTTTGTCTTCAAGTGAAAGTCGAAATCTAAAAATATGTCCACATGTTTAGAGATAGAGGTGTCGATAAAATAAAATACGGACATGAGGGCATCATGATCATTCTTAGAATAGCAATATATATATATATATAGTCATATGATCTCTTATGCTAAAGTAACAATTCAATCACAATTTCAAGTATGAATCATAAACTTCATTGAGAACCAACAAACTCTAATCTCAGTCATTGAGGCAATTGCAATTTATCATAACAAAGGAAAGAGTCAATATAAGAGCTTTTCGGCAAGTCCACATACTCAACCATCTTTTAGTCTTTCATAATTGCTAACACTCACGCGATATTTATGGTTATGAAGTTTTAATCGGACACAGAGAAAGACAGGGGCTTATAGTTTTGCCTCCCAACGTTTTACCTCAAGGGTAATGTCAACAATAATAGTTCATGAAAACCCACATCCAATTAGCCATATATATCACGATCCTTCCAACACATTGTGCTTGCCAAAGGATAAAATGTAAAAAGGAAAGGTGAATATCACCATGACTCTTTGCATGAAGTATAAGACAAGAATAAAAGATAGGCCCTTCGCAGAGGGAAGCAAAGGTTGTCATGTGCTTTTATGGTTGGATGCACGAAATCTTAATGCAAAAGAATGTCACTTTATATTGCCACTTGTGATATGAACCTTTAGTATGTAGTCCGTCGCTTTTATTGCTTCCATATCACAAGATCGTATAAAGTTTATTTTCTCCACACTAATAGATCATACATATTTAGAAAGCAAATTTTTTTATTGCATGCACCGATGACAACTTACTTGAAGGATCTTACTCGATCCATAGGTAGATATGGTGGACTCTCATGGCAAAACTGGCTTTAAGGGTATTTGGAAGCACAAGTAGTATCTCTACTTGGTGCAAAGAAATAGGCTAGCATGAGAGGGAAAGGCAAGCTCAACATGTTGGATGATCCATGACAATATAATTTATCTTAGATGTAAGAAAACATAACCCATTACGTTGTCTTCCTTGTCCAACGTCAACTCTTTAGCATATCATACTTTAATGAGTGCTCACAATTATAAAAGATGTCCAAGATAGTATATTTATATGTGAAACCCTCTCTTTCTTTATTACTTCCTATTAATTGCAACGATGACCAAAACTATGTTTGTCCACTTTGAACAACTTTTATTCACCATACTCTTTATATGTGAAGTCATTACTCTCCATAAGATCCATATGATCTCTTTATTTCTTTTTATTTTTGCTCTTTTTATTTTATTCTATTCCCTCAAGATAATAGCAAAATAATCAAGCCCTTGACTCAACACTAATCTTTATTATATATAGCTCACGGACTCGATTACATAGGAAGATCATAAAGCAAAACTCACAACTAGATCATACTAAAACTTTATTCTACTAGATCAAGATATTATCAAAAGGATTGAACTAAGAAAAACGGTAAAGATAAAAGTGATGGTGATACAATACCGGGGCACTCTCCCAAGCTTGGCAGTTGCCAAGGGGAGTGCCCATACCCATGTGTTTATGTTTCCTTCCTCGGAGGTGGTGATGAAGGAGTTTTTGATGATGTGCGCTTCTTCCCTAATTTGCGCTTGAGGACAAAATTCTGCTCCTTTAGGTCCTCGATCTCCCACTCAAGGCTTAGTACCTTTTTGCATAGTTCTTGTTTGTTCTCCTGCAAGAGACGAAAAGGGATAAACTCGACCTTAGGTTTCTTTACTCTATTGGGGCGGCTTGATGTTTTGAACTCCACATGCATGTCCCCATGTTGAGGTAATGGGACTTCATCTTCATCCGAGCTCATCTCCTCCTTTCCTTTAGGCTTATAGTCTTCTTCTTCCTCCGTGGTCCAACCACAATGCTCCAAGTCCTCGTCGACCTTATGATCTGCAAGGTAATCAGCCACATAGCTTTCTCC
Source organism: Triticum dicoccoides (assembly GCF_002162155.2). Classification (NCBI taxonomy): domain Eukaryota; kingdom Viridiplantae; phylum Streptophyta; class Magnoliopsida; order Poales; family Poaceae; genus Triticum; species Triticum dicoccoides. The sequence continues at coordinate 710,780,215 of NC_041388.1, read as the reverse complement.
CTCCAAATCTTAGGATGACATATTGCTCTAATCTATAGTAGAAACAACTCAAAACAAAAACAGAGGATATTTGCGTGATACAGTAGTCAAAACCTTTGGGAGATTATATAATGAATTTTTACCGACCAAAAGAAGTATTGTGCAAGAAAACGGAGTCCGGAGAGTGCACGAGGTGCCCACGAGGCAGGGGGGCGCGCCCAGGGGGGTAGGGCGCGCCCTCCACCCTCGTGGAAGCCTCGTGTCCTTCCTGGACTACTTCTTATTTTCCTATTTTCTTAAATATTCCAAAACAGAGAAAAAATGCCATTAGAACTGTTTTGGAGTCGGTTTACTTATCGTACCACGTACCTATTCCTTTTCGGAGTCTGAAACATTTTGGGAAGTGTCCCTTATGTATTCCTCCGGCATTACGGTTTCAATAACATTGGTTTCAACATTTATAGGATTACCTGAGATATAATGTTTGATTCTTTGACCGTTCACCACCTTTGGATTTGTGCCTTCGAAGTTGTTGATTTTTATGGCACTGGAACAATAGACCTCCTCGATAACGTAAGGACCTTCCCATTTAGAGAGAAGTTTTCCTGCAAAAAATCTTAAACGAGAGTTGAATAGCAACACATAATCACCTACATTAAACTCTTTTGTCATGCCATCTTTTAAATTTTTATTTAAACAGTTTGGCATTCTCACAGGCCCGGGTTCTCCATTCATCAAGTGAGCTAATGTCAAATAACCTCTTCTCATCGGCAAGTTTGAAATCATAATTGAGCTCTTTGATGGCCCAATATGCCTTATGTTCTAATTCGAGAGGCATTTTATACGGAGACATACCCATAGGATTTTTATATGCAGTTATATAAGCCCATAATGCATCATCAAGTTTCTTGCACCAATTCTTTCTAGATCTATTAATAGTCTTTTGAAAAATTGATATGAGCTCTCTCTTACTCAATTTTACTTGACCACTAGACTGTAGGTGATATGGAGATGCAATTCTATGATTAACATCATACTTAGCAAGCATTTTACGAAAGGCACCATGAATAAAATATGAACCACCATCAGGCATTAAATATCTAGGGACTCCAAACCTCAGAAAAATAACTTCTTTAAGCATCTTAATGGAGGTGTTATGATCAGCACTACAAGTTGGGATAGCTTCTACCCACTTAGTAACGTAATCAACAACAACAACTAAAATATGTGTATACCCAATAGAGGAAGGACATGCTACCTCTTGAGCACTGCGTTGGTTTTCCCCGAAGAGGAAGGGATGATGCAGCAAAGTAGCATAAGTATTTCCCTAAGTTTTTGAGAACCAAGGTATCAATCCAGTAGGAGGCTACGTGCGAGTCCCTCGCACCTGCAAAAAACAAATAAATCCTCGCAACCAACGCGTTAAGGGGTTGTCAATCCCTACACGGCCACTTACGAGAGTGAGATCTGATAGATATGATAAGATAATATTTTTGGTATTTTTATGATAAAGATGCAAAGTAAAAGCAAAAGAAAATAACTAAGTATTGGTAGATTAATATGATAAAGATAGACCCGGGGGCCATAGGTTTCACTAGTGGCTTCTCCCGAGAGCATAAGTATTCTACGGTGGGTGAACAAATTACTGTTGAGAAATTGACAGAATTGAGCATAGTTATGAGAATATCTAGGTATGATCATGTATATAGGCATCACGTCCGATACAAGTAGACCGACTCCTGCCTGCATCAACTACTATTACTCCACTCATCGACCGCTATCCAGCATGCATCTAGAGTATTAAGTTAATGAAAACAGAGTAACGCCTTAAGCAAGATGACATGATGTAGAGGGATAAACTCACGCAATATGATGAAAACCCCATCTTGTTATCCTCGATGCCAACAATACAATACGTGCCTTGCTGCCCCTACTGTCACTGGGAAAGGACACCGCAAGATTGAACCCAAAGCTAAGCACTTCTCCCATTGCAAGAAAGATCAATCTAGTAGGCCAAACCAAACTGATAATTCGAAGAGACTTGCAAAGATAACCAATCATACATAAAATAATTCAGAGAAGATTCAAATATTGTTCATAGATAGACTTGATTATAAACCCACAATTCATCGGTCTCAATAAACACACTACAAAAAGAAGATTACATCGAATAGATCTCCACAAGAGAGGGGGAGAACATTGTATTGAGATCCAAAAAGAGAGAATAAGCCATCTAGCTACTAAGTATGGACCCGTAGGTCTGAGGTAAACTACTCACACTTCATCGGAGAGGCTATGGTGTTGATGTAGAAGCCCTTCGTAATCGATTCCCCCTCCGGCGGAGCTCCGGAACAGGCCCAAGATGGGATCTCATGGATACAGAAAGTTGCGGCGGTGGAATTAGGGTTTTGGCTCCGTATCTGATCGTTTGGGGGTACATAGGTATATATAGGAGTAAGGAGTACGTCGGTGGAGCAACAGGGGGCCCACA